>NC_046364.1:22701402-23001402 GCF_011125445.2 Fundulus heteroclitus | reverse complement strand
AGAATTAAAAAAAATGAGAGCCAGAGACCAGACACCAGGTAAACAGAAGAATCCAGCCGAGAAAAGAAAACTTTGCAAAAGGGAGAATCAGGGGAACACATTTTCTGGGATGAACCATTTCCTGGACATTGCTGATGACTGGCTAATATGCCACTTTAGATTTTAGCGCATTGCATTCTGCTATAACTGCTTACACCCATATGAGCGGTTATAAAATGCCTTCATCATCAGGGGGGTAACCTCTAATACTACTGGCCTCCCTCCTCTCTCAGAATGACGATCTGATTCCTCAGACTCATCCAGAACAGGAATGAGACCGTCATCCGACATTTAAAACAGGACGACATCTGATTTACACCTTTAAGAAATGCCTTTCTGGGATAATTTTTCAATATTTATTTATTGTTTTTTCTTTGCAGCTGCCATTGTTAACCATGATGTAACAACGATCAGCTGGCTCTTTTAAACGTACATTAGTGTTCATCAGGTGCTTTGCATTGACCGTTTATGGTTGAATATGGGCGTGTAAAGCCGTCACCATCCTCAAAGGCTCCACCTCTCCAGTTAGGCTTTAATAAGACCCTAACTGCAGACAGTTCTCTGTAATCATGCACAGTACATACTACTATTAATCTTAAAACTTGTATTTTGCAAATCCTCCTCTGCTCATTGTACACAGCAGATTTGAAACATATGCACAATTTTCTTTTTTTTTTTTGTAGTCATTTCATTTGTATAATTCCACCGCTGTCTATATTTCTCAGTTCTTTCCTCTGAGTTATGTTTTATTTGTGTGTCACTTGTTTTGTCTATTGACATTTAGAGTCTACAGTAAAGGAAGAATTGGATTACACTGGTAAAAATCCTTCATGACTGTGTATATGACAACAAATGTGGAACTTAAATGTGAACAAGGGCTGCAAAGCGACCTGCTGCGGTTTCAACAACGATCCTATGATTTCCGCTTCGCCGTTGCGCTTTCAGAAACACGATGTTCCAAATCGTTGTGTTGTTTCATGCTATGTTTTGCCTCCCGTCGTTGCAGAGACTAGCCCCATCTCCTGTATTGCCACCTTCTGAATGATCTCACCCAGAGAAGATATGGAAAAACAAGGACGGGACAAAGGATGAATATTAGCACCATTTGGGTCTTTCAGGGTTGAAAACAAGTCAGAAGAGCGACAGAGGCAATATTTGCAGAGGCACACAATGATGCTGTTTCCACATGATCAGCGAAGAAAGGAAACACAACAAACACAGCACAGTGTCAATATCTGAAAGACCAACCCAAAAAGAAATCACAAATCATTTTATTCAGAAGAGCTCGTATTTGAACAAATTCAGAATTTGGCAGCAGAACATAATATTCATCTGGCACTGTCAGGAGGTCCAGCTCATTCTTTCTCCGTCGTTGTCAAAGAGTAAGCTGCTTTCGGTCTATTTTGATCAGCAGGTTTATAATAAACACTTTATTACTTATGCACTGGTGCACTGCTCCTCCTGTGCTTCTGGATGTTATATGGACATGTGAAATGGGATATAGAGAAGAACTTTACCGTCGAAGGCAGTGTTGGCCACAGCTAACCAAAAGGTTGGCTTCACAAACTCATATTCCGTAAACAAAAATATTACCTTCACTACTGTTAAACTTTAGTTAGTAGTCCTGTTCAGAAACACTTTTTGTTATACTGGGTGAAATGGTCCTTCCATCCTGACAGTAGTCAATACATTATGTATAAGCGTGTTGCAGATTTTGGGTTGTGCGGTGCACTATGGGTAAGTTCTTTTTTTCTTTTTTTTGGCAACAACATTCAAAGATCTCAGAAAGCACTGAAGATGACTACGATGCTCTTCGAGACAATGGCTGTCAACAGATATGCTCTGTCCTCTGCGGGGACACTGTCTCTGTCTGAAGCTGGGACACTGGAATTAAGCTTAGTTAAGTGCCCAAAGCACTGATTTGGCTGAGAGCTGCACTTAGACCGAGAAAGAGCAAGTTAAGAGACGTGGAGGCGAAAAAGAAAGAACAACGTTGTGGTGAGGGAGAGGCAGATACTTTCTTCAGTGAGGGGTGAGAGGCCTGCAAGCAGGTTCTAGGTTCACCGCAGCCGTCTGGGGACCCAAAGCAGCTCTGAAGCACCGTACGGGTTGATGGTCTCAAGATGCCCCAGGCCACGGGGATATGTGCTGACACTACATACCATCAGACCATGATAAAATGCTTTTTTACAGCGCATCTTACTGCACTGATAAAGAGGAATATATTGTAGTTGTTTTTAAGCAATACGATGTATTACTGTAACCCTTATTATATTACTGTAATCCGCTAAAACTCAATCACCCTGAAAAAAGTTTTGTTTTTGCCACATTAGTGAGTGATGTGATATTACGGCATATGGTGCTGTTAATTTAGACACCAAGTACCCATCTACTACAAAAGACTTGCAGTTTTAGCTTTTCTTTTACGTCTGTCTGAATCTTTCTTTTCTGTTGGGAAATTGGGAAGAATGAGCAACGGTTAAAACACATTTTCTATCTTTCCCTCTTTGAGTGAACTTGGTGGAGCCTTTCAATCGTGTTTTGTTCCTCCCGCTATGATAAAGCTTATAAAGTCCTTATTAGAGGACCTGAACATGGCACAGAGTGCTACGGTCATTGTACGGCATATATATCAAGGCTTAAAGCATTAAAACCAACATCTGTAAGCCTTATATTTTGGTCTGCTACCAGCACTCCACACATTCACTTATTCAGAAAAAGGAAGTTGAAAAATAAGATCTCTGTGAGAGCTTCAGGCCTATAAAAATTCAGATTTTTCTTATCATTCAAACTAAATGGCAGGATAGGTCAGAGTTTTGGTCCTGCTCTTACCCAGCTCTGTCCCTCGAGTACCACGGGGTATCGCCTTATCTGTTGCTTGACCCACGCGTCAATCATTTCAATGTGCGTGCACTTCTTTGTTAGTTTCCGCTTGCCGGCTGCCCATGCGCACTTCTAGTGTTTATGTATCCGGTTAGCTTAGCAGTTAGCTTAGCAGTTAGCTTAGCAGTTAGCGTCGGTGTTAGCCATTCATTGTAGCTCCGCTGCTCTCACTGTTTACTTTGAACATGGCTGAGTCGTAATAAGCAAACTGCATACAAGTTCAAGAGAAGAGGAATGCCTCAGTAGAAAGAAATAAGACTTTGAGTCCTGTTGTACTTTTGTCTCCTCTGGCAACAAAGCCGTTTCTTTCACAAATGTTTGTCGACATGCAGTCTCCATGCAAAGACGCTGAATTTTATGCTGCTGTGAGAATTTGAGTAGTTGGAAAACCGGAATTCATACTGATGTAGGCAAACTTGCACATGGTCCTGGAGAATCCTGCAACTTATATATGTAGGGTGACCAAACGTCCGTATTTCCCGGGACATGTCCGTATTTCACGTCCTGTCCCGGGGGTCCCGGGTTTTTTTTAGAAAGTGAGGAAATGTCCTGTTTTTTAAATTACCTTCATTGGACCATTAAATTGACAGGCACTAGGGCACTGCGCACAGCGCTGCGTGTGACGTAATCCCTGAGCCGCGTCAGTGCGGGCAGCCCTGTTCTTAATCAGAAGATAGATAGCGTGGATAACAATATCTATCGATCGATAGACGTGGGGCGTGATAGGAAAAAATAGGGTCGATAAAAAGTTCGATAGACAGTTTTACTTCCTTGCTACAGTCGGCACGCCGTCACTAAGCGCCGCCCTCTCAAACCACAACACAGAGCATGTGAATATGTAGCAGCAAGTAGCGGCGGAGGAAACGGTCCCAAAACAAGGTTTTACTAGTTCGCCAGCCTGATAGAAATAAACCACAGTGATTTATAAAACTTGCAAGGAACCGGTAAAAGCAGAGTCTGGTAACGCAACCCACCAGTATTCATCACGTAAGCCGCTCAGCCGCTCACACCCGCAGCAGCGCGAGCTGCGCCTCGTCGTTGTCGCGTTCTGTAACTTCTTCCAAAACAAAGCAGGTATAGCAGCTAAACTGGGCTCCCTTCTTTGTGATAAAATGACAAAGCGTCCAAGCGGCATAAGGACATAACGCATGCAGTAACGTGCTTCATAGTGATGGATATGTCTGCTGTTCTCTGCAGCTGAAAAACCTGGCTTCAAACAATAACCTGCCACTCTTGATCCGCGATATAAAGTTAAGTTATTTTCTTAAAAAAAAAAAAATCTGTTATGGTTAAAAAAAGTTGGTTGAATAAAGATTTAATTGGAATTCTGTGTTTGTGTTCTTTAAATCAAATCATTTAGCAATATCATAAAATGTCCAGGCAGAGCTGCACATAAAATATGGTTTTAAATATTTTCAATAATTATCGATATCGATCAATATGCCTTTCCTTTTTTGATCGATAAGCTTTTTTTCTATATCGCCCAGCCCTATGCCACATACATCTCTATGCATGGGAACAGAGATTCCCAGCCTCCCCCCCCGCCCCCCCCCCCCCTCCCCCGCTCACAGGTGTCCTGCTTTTCCCAAATGAAAATATGGTCACCCTAATATATGTCTGCACCTTGGAAATAAGCTCCTAATGAAAAACAGTTAATGAAGCAACATTCATGGAATCAACGATTAATATGACCAGAAACCCTCCCAATTTCAAACTCAAGAAATTGTTTTTATTTCATTTTGTTACTATTGTTTTTTATAAACCAATTTAAAGAACTTACTTGCAGGTATATTTAGGTGGAAAATAGTTCTTGGTATGCTGTTTTTACAAGTTGTGAAAAGCTGCTGCAGGCAGCACTGTTGAAGGCTAGTCATAGGTCAGAGCAACCTGGAGTATTCACCTGCAATGTTATGAGAAGTTTTCAACTTTATTTTATCAGATTCGTGTTGAGTGAGAGAGATGCTGGTGGAACACTTAAAAAGATGATGCACATTCTATTAAATGTTTCATCTTTACTGTCCGTGGCTGTAACCTGTCTGACTGCACAGATCACGCTGAGAACTTTTTTTTTTTTTTTTTAAAGAATGGGACATATGGGGTGAATTTAGCTCTAAACAACCAAGGGGTAGCTGTTCCGACTCACTTCTAGAAGTAATATCTATTTACCTTTTTCTTTTCTTGTTATGCAAGTACATCTGCTAAAACACAGGTCTTCCCTCTCCATTTTTAAAAATGGGGCAGCACTTGCTCCACTTGCTCCATTTTTCAGATTTCAGATTTTGAAATGATATTTTTATGGACTGTGGGGTTAAGGTGAAGGTTAGTCAACACCTTCCTCTTCTCCAGTTGTGTTGAATTCCCAGTAAATGTGTGTTTACATAGCCAGGCCACACAACAGTGCATTCACTTGACTTTCTGGGCTTAATTGTGAAACTGTGGCGTCAAACTTTAAATAACTGGCATCAAGATGTACAGATGTTTAAAATAAAAGTAAAAATCAGTTCTGATGTTACGACCATTTAACTAAAATGACTGATCAGCTGGAGCTGTTTCTGGCATCTTCTCGGATATTCCCATAATGCTGGAAAACAGGTCTGGAAGCAACAACAGGTATGTATGGACCAAGGAAGAGATGCGAGCATTTCTAGGTCTCATCCATCAAAAACACAACAAAAATAAATAAATATTGGCACATTCATTAAAGCCTCGCTCCACTATGGCATACACTGTTTGATATTTTCAATCGTACTCAGATACAACTCAAATGTACGATGAAACTGCAGGGTTTAAAACTTCATAGCTCCCAAAATATGTTCTTACACTGTACGTCCAAAAACCACACGTCGGACGTCGTAGAGAGATGCCGCTTGTCGGACTCGTCTATCCGGAAGCCAAACTTAGGCAGTAGAAGAGGAAAAAGGCGGAAGTGTTGATGCTCACTGTTAAATATGAGGCTCACTAGAACGAAACACGCGGCCCTGGCAATTCTACGAGTTGCTCCTCCGTAGTTTGACTCCTTGTCACATGTACCGCCACCATGCTTCCCTCCACTCCTGTGTTTTCATTTGAGAAGACGAAGAAGAAATACCTTGTTTGCGCATGCGCAGTGTGTGAGGGCAGGGTAAATCGGCTCGTAGACGCTTGTAGCTCTGCTTCAACAGCTGGATGGGCTCACCATCACCTCACGAGGACCGACTGAATTTCAAACATGTTTGATTTTCATCAGACCATCTGACTCCTGATCAGGAGGTGGTCTTTGAGAGGCTAATCGCCCCTCGTTACTCCCTGTATACTACACAATGCAGGATGAAGCTGATACTCGCCCCGATACAAATAATTCTCGCACGACTGAAGAAACCGACTCAAAATGGGCAAAAAAAACGTACAGTGTATGCGGATTTACTCATCTGTGGTCCTTGCTGCTTCCTGTTTCTGGCAGGAAAGTGACGGCTCCTAGTTAATTCCCCTACAAATCAGTAAATGGAAATACGTCTGATGCTCATTTTCTTTTTTGCGATATTTTATAAATTTGCTCAAAATTCGCATGAGAATTGGACTGAAACACAACAACTGGCTGTTTGGATTTTTTCCCTCAACTGTGATAATTGTGGAGTAGAATCTAATCTACAAGGAGCATGTCTGTGGAGCAGCCGACGATACGTTGTTGAGCACATAGATCAACTAATATACCATGATCTAATATCAAGTTGTTAGGCTGTACAAAGAGCAGAAAAGTAAAAAGGTATAAATTACAGCACAATAAGCATTTTCACTTCAGCAGGTTCTGTTGTCTCTTTTATATTGCCACTAAGAATCGATACATAGGTATAGATTAAGTTATTACAGCTGTAATTATCAGTGTATTATATCATTATAATAGCAGTCAGATTTCAAAACCAAAACAGATCATGTACATTTTATTAAAATTTTTTGTGTCAACACGGTGACACTGGCATTTTAACTGAATGTCATATTGTGAAAATCTCATACCTGGATGGATTCATCTTTATTTATTGCCTCAAACAAACTTATAACATAATACTTAATAACATATAGACATGTTGTCTTCTGGCATAACCAATGGCGGAACATAAAGTATTCTTAAATTCTTAAACATAAAATGTGACGTCTTTCACCACAGGCTTTAAATCGGAGTAGAACTGTAGAATGTGTGGTTTTATTGTGAACGATCAATAAGCTAACTAAAGCGCAGCCAAAGTTAGTTACTGGATCCCCAACACATACAGCTCACTTTCTACCAGTGTCTCTGTCTGCCTCCTGCTGTCTCTGGCCCCCTGCTCCTCTCTGCTGCTTCTATTACCGCTGGCTCAAATGAATCTGCACTCAATAAACATTTTTCTCATTTAAGAACAACCATTGATTTATTTATTTTTTTCTGCTGCCACTTCGTTCTTTTTAGATTTCCTCTATATAGTCAATTCAAGCGCATCTCATTATGTGTCATTTCCTCCCTCTTTTTAAATGCACATCAGGATTCAATAAAACCTTTCAATTTTAAAAGACTAGAAATATATGTGGGGCATGGAATACACTGTGGCATTAAATACTATACAGTGTTTTGCAAAGCAAATATGAGCAGCTGTGATTGGACATGCTAATGCAATCGGCAAGGGGTGAATGCTTAATCAGACCAAGTCTGAGGTTTTAGGCAGAGTAATACTGGTAGCTGACATTTTAGCTATTACTCAGGCATGCAGTCCGATTAGTATTTAAGCCAGCAGTTGTCAGACAGTCAATCTGCGCTGCCCACCTCACTTCACTGGGTGTGACAGCCTTCAGCTGTGTTTGGTCCACTGGCTGTTCCAGTCTTTGACAGAAAGTCCAGACTGTTAGTCACCTCTGCTTTCCGTATTGCACAGCTAACATCACTGACAGCTGCAGAAAAGAGAAAACTAATCAGCCGAAGCCTGCGTGAGCTGAGAGCGACAAGGCAACAAAGCGGACAGAAAAAAAAAAAATCAGTGTATGCAAGACTATCGCTGCGGTCAACAAGCAAGAGACTTTGGACAGGTCGCCAATCCATCACTGGCCCCTTTGACTTTCTCTGAAAACCTGCTTTGTGTATACTTGACACAAATTTAAAACAGGAATGTGTAAAATGTTCATAGTAACAGAAAAGGCAATTTCTTCCAATGCAGCATGCATTTAATCTTAAAATCTTAACATGTTTTCATTAGATTTTAAGGAAAGAAATCCAGAAGGAACACCAGCAGGATTCCTTGATCCTGTTGATTGTTCTATGAAATGAACTAAACAAAACTCTTCCTTTTAACAATTATGTAAATAATAATAATAATAATAATAATAATAATAATAAAGCAATAATAATAATAATAATAATAATAATAATAATAATAATAATAATAATAATAATAAAGTAATATTTTAGGACCAGATATTTAGACCTCCACAGACCTGGTTCATTTTTAGATACAGTTTCAGGAGGTCCCAAACACCTTGGAACTGTCCAGCTATCAGGCATCTGGTAGGAGAATGGTTCTGTATCCCAGAGATGAACCTGTTTTGGTGCCAAATGCGTGTGTTAACCCCACTGAAGCTGGGGAGAGAGTGTCATAATCCACCAGTGTTGTGAACATTATCCTTAATATGCATATGCTTGTGTAAAGATGCCTATATTTAGATAGCTTTAATTTTGAACTTTAAGGAGCAATAAGTAAGACATGTACTGTGAAATTACGTTTTAAAACGATAATCTGATTTATAACACTAGGTGTCATTACTACTTATTGCTCCTTTAAATAA
The DNA here is from genome assembly GCF_011125445.2 of Fundulus heteroclitus. Lineage (NCBI taxonomy): Eukaryota > Metazoa > Chordata > Actinopteri > Cyprinodontiformes > Fundulidae > Fundulus > Fundulus heteroclitus. The sequence goes on along the minus strand of NC_046364.1, from coordinate 22,992,696 downwards.
ATAAATTTCTCCCAATGGCTAAGTGAATCAGCTGCAGGGCAAAGATAGCAACTGATAGCATGCTTATAAAATATGAGCTAACACACTTTGACTTCAATGCATTAATTATATCCATTGACACTGATTTTGACATCTCCTGACTTTCAGCACATACATTACTGTTGACTGTTAACTGACTTGCGGGGAAGTGTAGGACTGCAAATGCAAACCCAGTGCTCTTGGAAGCGTAGGACTTTAAACATATACTGTTTAATGAAGTCAGATTTATTGACCCATTCATCTCCACATATTGTGGTTAGCAAGCAAAACGTTAGACAATTTGCAATAGTAATAGCTTGCAGATTGGTAACTTTCAAATCTTTTTTTTTTTCTTCTTCCAGGACAAGATCTCGAGGGACTTCCAGCTTCTAATTCATAATTTGTATGTTCAGCTTACACTGAGAGGTTATTTGAAGTCTTTAGAAAACACCCCGTGCTACTGAATGTTAAAAAGAAAGAAAAGGCGACCAACAGTCCTACAGGGATTGCACGGCCGCACCAGAATACTCCTCAGGAAATTTAATTGCAGCAACTACAAAACTTGTCCCTGGGAGTATTATATAATAAAGACTCTGCTCTAACATGAAATTAAAAGCACAATTTCTGTTCTCCTGGCTTGAGAAGTCTTAATGGGAAAAAAAAAAAAAATTATTAACGTTAACACCATAAGTCGTGTTGTTTTCAGAGTTTCACTTCATTGTTTGCTGATAAATTGCCACTTGTCCCAACTCTCCATCAAACTCCCTATGCATTTGGTTTCCCATATACTGTCAATTTCACAGTCCAAAAAAGCTTATCCCTTGCTGCAGCATGCAGAGAGTTTCCTTTGTTCTCTGTGAAATAACCAAAGCAAGCAGCCAAGTGTGAAGTGCTGTTTGATGACAAACACTGGGAAATACAGTGAAATATGGTATCATGGCAAATTAGCAGATGAAGCAATTTGCCGCAGCTTTTAGATCCTATCTGACAAATAAGCTTAGAAATAAGATGTAAAAAGAACAAAGGGACATGGAAATCAAAAATGACGTGTGGAGAGTAGCAAAAGAGAGGAAGGGTAGAGGAGGACAGGAGCAGGAGGGAAGGGTTTGAGGAGAGAGGAAAGCGCCGGGACAAACAGCTAGGCTATTGATTTATAGGAGGGTATAGTCTTAGAGACGGGAGCAAGATTGATCAAATGGAAGGTTATCCTTATTCACAAAGGCAAGCTGTTTGCCAATACCTATCACAGCAAGCTAAAACGGTTCAAGGGATCCTTGACATTCACCAACTCTGCAGACCCTGTTCTTGGCCAGTTTAAGAGATCCTTTGAGAGGGGAGTTTATTTTAGCAAACACTGATTTTTCAGTTTACAGTCAACATAGACGTGGCATCATTGTTAAAGTTGAACCCCTTCCCGTTTAAATTGATTTTAAAATAACATAAAAATGTATTTGTGCTTTTGCTGTAGACAGATTGTAGATGAAATAGAGATAAAAAATGTGCCTATAGCAAATACAATACATATGAATTCATGTTTTTAGTATGCAAATGAGCAAAATCTGGTATAACAGGGCATAACTCTGATCATCATATGGTGCCAGTACGATCCATGCTGTGTGTGGCATACACATGAACAGGCATTAGTGGTGGCTGGGTGGTGGTTTGAGGAAGATCTTTGGCAATAGTCTAGAAGTTGAGGTGGGTTTGTGTAGCTTTGCATGCGAATAAATTGCTGCAGGTAATATTAAGATCAAATGTGCTCTGTTCCAATTGTTATGCGATGTTCTGAGTCATATTTCCCATTACCAGGGTTTTGCTGTGTTTTTTTTTTTTTTTTTTTTTACTTTCAACTCAGAAATTCGGACTTTCAAGTTCAAATGGAATGTCCCTCTCCATTCATAAAGCCAGTCTACCCATTTAGATATATTCTAACCTATGAATGCATTGGTGTACAAAAGACATTAAAAAAGTACATTGCTGTGGAACAATTAGGTAAAGAAAACATGGACTACAGACTGAAATGACTGATGATTTAGTTTATAGTTTAAATAGAACAGTCCAATGCTGCACTAAACAGATGGCTGTCTTATCTTAGCTTTGATTTGAAGCAGAGGTGACAAACTCCAGTCCTCGAGGGCCGGTGTCCTGCTACATTCCTGGTCCACGGACATAAAGGAACTCTGGGTTTCCGTGTTTTTGTTCAGTTTTAGTGAAGCATAAAAACTGAATGGTGCTTGTCCATGTTGGGTTCTGATTCTGAGGATGGGGCATAGACTAAAACCAGAAGACCTCAGTCTTGCTGAGTGATATGGAAGGGTGATGCAACAACAACAAATGTTGAATATATTTTGGTGCTAAGCCATTCAGTGATTCAGAAACTAACAGACATATTTTAAAGTGTATTTTCTGAGGCAAGTGCTCTCTAGCTCAAAAGGTACTATGACTTATTTAGTGTTGGTTGTATTCAGAAGAAGACAATTATTACTTCTATATCCATCTACTTAGTGATTGGCGAATGGCTTCTCACTGAACCAGTAATATTATAACGTAGAGCGGTGAGTCATCTGCATAGTTATGGGAACTTATCTTGTTGTTTGTTATAACCTGATCTAGTGTAAGCATGGATATATTTAATAGGAGGAGCCCCAAGTTGGAAGCTAGGTTGATTTCACCACAAATTAACTCTAAATTAGCATTTTTTCATTATTTATGTTAAAAAAACAGGCAAAATGGAGAAGCAGAGTGAGAGTTCTAAGTCCAGAATTTGAAGAATGACATTATGTGCCTTTTTCAAAGCTAAGGACAGGGCACATAACATAAGGCTTACGTGTTTTTGTTGTTTTTCTCACAGCACTGTGAGAGACTAATGAATTGCAAGATAAGATGATTACTTCAACTTATTATTTGTATAAACATCTGTTGCATGCTGCAAAACACAAGGAGTGGTAGATTTTGATATTTTTAACTGTGTATAATTTTCCTTTACAACCGTGCTCTACATTTGCTACCTTTGTGGATTGATTACATTTGATTCCAGTAACAAACATTAAACATTGTGGTTGATCTATGGTAGCTTTTGCAAGGTACTGTATGACACCCTGTTGTTCACTTGTGTTTTTATGTATATCTAAATATAGGAACTAATGAACAACGTATTAGTTCCATGTCATGAAGCCTAGGCGCAAATTCAAGCTGGAAGACTTCCGCCTACCTGTTACTGCGTCATCTTCATCTCCGGACCTCGACCCAGCGTTGATGGGCTCATCTGAATTCGTCGGAATTCACTGCTCAAATCTTCAGCCGGGGCCCGAGCGCCAGAGCACTGTTATTCATTTTGTCAAATAAATTTGTTAATCGTTTTCGCTTTCTCCGTCTGAGTCTCTCCAGATTGAAATGCTGTGTAAAACATCTACATTTAAAAAAGGATGCTACATACAAGCAGTGTTACATTTTGATTTTGAGTGAGTGTTTGCTGGCTTTAATTATTCTTTTTCAGTCCCGTTTGCATCCACCTGTGAGTTTAGTATTTAAGTTCCATTAAAACAGCTTGTATTATTCTTGAGCGGCCACTTACAAGGCACTAATGTGATTGGGATGCTAGCTACTGCTGGCCAAGTGGCCCCGTTTCTGAACCAGTTTTTTCAAAACAGCTGGTACAAAATCTAAACATAAATCAAACCACACTATTAAAACTCAACTTTCCACCTCTGGTTGGATTTGAACATGTAAATGATGCCTTGAAGTGTGTTTGAGAATTACTCAAATGAAAAGCTATGTGTCTGTGCTGGTAAGAGCATTGTGTGATCCAACTCTGCTGCAGGGTGTAGCAGCGTTGATTTAAAGACAAAGCAATGCATTATTATAATTTTCATATGTTTTGATTGTTAAACAACTAAAGCTGGCTCCATACAGTGACTCATATACAATGACCATATGTGAAAATTCTGCTTGCCTGCAACATAAGGAAAGCCAACAATTTGCAGCATGAGTGCACAAAACCCATTTCACTGCACTACTTTTGCTCAGCCACCTTAATTCATTTTGAAAAGCTGATTTGTTGTTGGAACAGGTGGTACCCAAGGCTGAACACAGCCTTGAGTACCACCTTAGGCCTAAGATTATGGAGTTTTTTTTTTTTTTTTTCATTAGACCATCTACGGACGTTGTTGATAAAGGTATGGCAATGCATGGTGGAGTGAGTCATGGTGGCCACTTAACAATCCTGTCTTTTTTTTTTTTGGAAGTAAGTAAAGAATAGTAATAAAAAATAGCAGTGCAGATATGGATCAAATGGTGTCTCCAACAGATATAGGCAATGATACTGCCCCCGCCGTGTTTCAAGGAGGGGATTGTTTGCTCCTCTTGATGTGTGGTAGATAGTATCCCACCACACTGTGTGATCGGAAAAACTGCACAATTGATTTTATTTTGAATTTCCAGCAACATCTCAATATTCATATAATGTGAAACATTATTTATTACATCAAGCAAGACTAGTAATGTTAGAACAGTGGACAAAGAACCTCAGTAAGCATCTGTGCCATCCCTACCCACCCCTACTCACCCTGCTCAGCTCTACAGGTTTGAGTATCTGTTAAATTTCCATCTGCTCTCCCATTAGGAAGAGCCACCATTAGGTTTACTGCCCTGTTTTATGTCTTAAACAAGGTGTAAAATGAGCCAAGCACTTATCCAACCTTAGATCCACCATGTTGGTTGATGTGTTAATCATGACAGAACATGACAGTGGATGTTAAACAACTGAAAAAAAATCTGATTTTTACAAATATTGACAAAATATTCTATTTAAATTGAAAGTTAAAGATTTTGTGCTTCTTGTACCTAATATAATTTTTAACATCTGTAAACCTTTTATGCATTAGCTGTGGATCTTGTATTAATACAACTATAATTTCAAGTTATTATAATTTTTTGTAATTTTTAATTATAATTGTTAAATATGTAAATTAGTCACTAATTATGCTAGCATGGAAGTCACTTTTACACATCTATGATTAGATGGAAGAGGAAAATATTTTAATAAGGGTCCTGAAATTGTTAATTGTTTCACTCATCAAGATGATTTTAAACTGAAGGTTTTTGAATTTTTTTTAATTATCATATTCTTCACTGACTTGAAGTATGGATGTTGGGAGGTCTTCATTAAGTCCACTTGATGTGTAGATTGTGTCATTTTTTCCATAATCAACTAATCCAATGGCATTAAATGTAGCAAGTCGGATTTTTAAACCATTTTAATCAAAAGCTGTTTCCAGAGGCTTTTAGGACAGGTCAGAATTGTTCAACTAACTCTTAGCAAAACAATTTTCACATTTCATTTCAAAGTTAAGAATTAAACCCATCATGGAGCTATAAAGCTTTGATTCTAAAAAGAACCACAGTGTCATGTGAAGTGTTGTTAAAATTCTGTGTTGCCCCTTACAGCTTGCAAAACTAAATTGCCACTTTAACAAGGCATTTTAATAATGGCATTTTGCTTTTGTCTTTGAGGTTTTAAATATAACTGTCATTCTAACATCACAGTCGGGATCCAACAAATATTTTTTAATTTCCTGCTGGTGGGGAACAATTTATGTTGATTTTTTTGAGTGGTGACAAAAATAAAAAAAGAGGTGTTAGTAGTATAACAAATAGCACTGGGACATTCAAATTTGTGCACATCTTTGTTCAATGAAAATCAAAGCTGTGGTTCAGAGATATTGAGTTTTTTTAAACTGAGTTTCAAAACTTGATTGCCTAGTAATGGCCTGGTGGAGTATCAAGGGTGTACTGTAGGCTCTAGGAATATACAGGAGGCCAAGACAGGAGCAAAATGTATATGGTTAGATCAATAATGAAAATACTACGTTGAAAACTTTCTTGTATAGTGTAGAACATTTTAAATTTATGTTGAATCTCTTGGGGTTGCCATGGTTAGTTTTCCACTTCTTTTTTTCTTGGCATTTTCTTTTCAGGGGTCATGACAGGGGGTGATCTGTTTCTATCAGACCCTATCTTCTGCATCTTCTGTCACACCAACTACCTTCATGTCCTATTTAACTCCATCCATAAATCTACTCTTTCAAATTCATCTAGGTCTCATTCCTTACGGATCCAGCCTCAACATTATTATACAGATGAACTGACTATCCCTCTTCTGTTAATGCCCAAACCATCTCAGACTGCCCTTCCTGGCTTCATCTCTGCTACCTTCAGCTCCCTATATTTTCATTGGCCGTGGTCATTTTCTAACCCATGTACAGACTCACGTAGGAAACAAGATGAAAAAAGGGAAGATAATTAATTTAGAGCATGTACATAAATTCACAACGGGAGGGTAGAGTCCACACATGTTTGGTACCAGGACCATCTGAAGAGGAGGGCGGAGGGTTAAACGAGTTCACTGATAGAATGAATTTGTGGAAAAAGAAGTGGAGAGGAAGCTTACTTGGCTGTGAATCGTTGAGAGCAGGGAGATGGAAGTTAGCTCCTGCAGTACAGAGGAATATCATCTTGGCAGGTCCAGAGAGTCTCAGTGTCCTGAAAGCAGTGTTGTAGTCAAGTCACTATGCCTCGAGTCCGAGTCCAGGTTCGAGTCACCAGTGTTCAAGTCCGAGTCAAGTCCAAGTCATTAAAAAAAAAAATCCGAGTCGAGTCCACTACTCATCCGAGTCAAGTCCGAGTCGAGTCACTATTGATCCAAGTTCGTTGTAGGAACATGCCGTGACGTGTGATGTATGACATGAAGCAGTAACATTCCATTGCACTAATAACTCGTTTGCTGTAGTTACCCTGGTTTTACTCGGTAAAACAACCGCTTTTTCCAAGTCTAAGATGTCTCCTAACCATGGTTTTTAAACATTGTTGTTATGGAACGTGCAACAGCAACTCGAGGTACGCTGACAGGCCGCATATGAAGGATGTTAAAGCCGCAAGCGGCGTCGATCGGCCCTCGCAGCCAAGTGCACTCAGCCTATTGGCCACCGCCGCGGTGCCGGCCGGCCGGGGGGGTTCCCGCACCGCCGGCCGCCCGCCACCGCAGATGCTGTTACGCATTTTCCTCGCCCGTCCACCGGGCGATTCCCACAAACGCGTTCGGCAGCTTTCCCCCATTACTCACAACAAATCTGGTGTGGATCGGTCGATGCAGCGAGGAGATACAGCCGTTGGATAATGATAATGCATTTGGCCACCGGGCCGGACTGAATTGTTCGGTGGGCTGGAAAATTTATACCGATTCCTGGACGGTGACTACAAACAGAACAAATGACACCATGAACGCCGAGCAGGAGAAAAACAACGACTTACCTTTCTATCAATTAGGCCCGTTTTCCAGTCTTTCCGAGCCCTCGACACTCAAGCCATCGTTTGAGCTGAACGTTGGTATGTTGTTCCACAGTTCTACCAGTAAAATGGGCGCCTGGACATCCTCTTGTGAAAGTTTAACAGCTGAAAAGTCGGTCATATAGTTGTTTTATGATTGCAAGGCCAAATGCTGCAGCTGCTGAGGGATACTGATTGTTTACGATAGACTGTCTTTGTTTTGTCTCATGGGAAGGCCACGGTGCAGTATTAGGGGAAGCCCGAAAAGTGACACAGACAGAGACAGGGCAGACAGAGACTGCAGCGGAACCGTGGGGTGCGATTACTTTCCATCTATGTGAATCTCTGCTCTGTTTCTCAATAAAAGTGCTGGAACGTTATACCACCGTCTCGTTAATTAGTAAAGATGGGAGCTCAGTTACTATTGCTTAGAATTCCACCCAAAACTCCCATAACAGTCTGTTGCATGTGTGACGGCTGGTTGCTACGTGCGCTCTCACACTGTTTGCCCTTCCTTAGCAGCAAGGGGCGTTGCTCATGAGATGGTGACGTCACGTGCGCGGTACGACATTTAGATATTAAAATCATACACCAAATAATATTCTAATGACATATTAAAATTATAGCCTAATAATATAAAAAAAAGTCAAGTCTTTTTCTCAATTTCCGAGTCAGAATGATCTGAATGTAGGAGTCCGAGTCCAAGTTCGAGTCATCAGTGCGCAAGTCCAAGTCAAGTCACGAGTCTCTAAATTTAGCTAATGACTCGGACTCGAGTTCGAGTCTCGGACTCGAGTACTACAACACTGCCTGAAAGGGATGTAATTCAGATGAGAGCTTGACACTGGAGAGCAGGCAGGCAGCTGAAGGAACCGAGGATGCCAGACTGCGTTCAGCAGTGCACAGGTAAGTTCCTCCCTTGATAGATCAGGGGAAAACACCAGAGTTTCAGGTAAGCCAGGGACACAAAACAAGCTGACTTGAGACTGGACGAGATGGTCACACAGGGGTTAAATGGAGATTATGAGCAGGCCAGAAGGACCATCATAGGTAATCATTCGGCAAGGAATAAAGGTTCTGCAGCTCCTTCTAAACACCAGCCAGCCATGATAAGAGGATTGGTGCCAATAGTGTGGCAGCACAGAGCAGAGCACACATATTGAGGTAAAGACAGACAGACAGACAGACAGACAGACAGACAGACAGACAGACAGACAGACAGATAGAAGACTCGGATTATGAACACCTTTATGACTAACAAGACCGAGTTGAAACTGTGAATTGGTGGTTACCGATTACATCCATGTAATCGTACAATGTGTGGACTTAGTGCTTTTTCAGAATTTACATTCTATAGCTTTGAAGAGCAATCCTATATTTTTAATAAATGAGCTTTGGTTCATTAGCTTGGAGCAGATGATTTGTTTGTAAATATGTTCAAATTGAGCTGCTGTGGTTCTTTGTATTGTTATTTGTAAGCATTTGTGCAATGGGTGTTGTGTGAAAATAACTGGACCTTCTTATTTGTATTCATTTATATTCAGGCCTGTATGATACAAAGGCGTTCTTGCTTGATTTATGCTCCTCATTTTACCTCTTCTCTTTTTAGTTTTTCTCCATCTACTCTACTTAGTTGGGACAGCTTCGAGCAAAGTGCTTGCTTCTTCAGCGCGTGCTTAATGCACACAGGTGGTCACTCAGTGTTGTGTTTTCAGAGGCAGGGGTTGGACAAAAATGCCGACAAGAGCTAGAAAGCAGCGTGATGATGATGATGATGATGATACATGGTTTACATGGTAATCCATGCTTTGATAAATGAACGGTAATGCTTACAGAAAATGACAAGTCTTTAAACTGACACGGAGCTGGGAACAAACGCCTACGGAGAAACAGGTACAGAGGAACTCACAACGGAGGATCCAACAACTAGGGAGAGGGAGGAGTGGATTAAATGGAGGGGGGAGAGCAGAAAGGAAGGCAGGAGAGCAGGTGAAAGCAATCAAATAATATTTGGTGACAAGTGAAGGTGATGAACTAAGGGGATGGTAGAGCTGATGACAGGGCACACAGGAAGGAAACAGAAATCTAACAGAAACAAGATACATAAATGATAAAGAACGAACTAACAGAATCCATCCATCCATTTTCTGATCCGCTTAATCACTCATGGGGTCGCAGGGGTTGCTGGTGCCTATCTCCAGCATTCACCGGGCTAGAGGCTGGGTACTAACATAATCTATTAACTAAATCCATGAGGTAGCAAACAACCAAAGATCATGACATTACCCCCACCAAAAGGTGGATCCCAGTCACCCTTTAATGAGTCGAAAAAAAGGCATCCAGGGCAGGCTGACTGAGTCTGGGATGGAGGGCACAGAACCAAGAACAAAGCTGGAGTTCAGGAGGGTGACCGGGAGGTCGTCCCGACAAGGTACAGAGTACAGCAGGGCGGCAATGCAGCAAGAATCTTTCGAGACCAGACAGAAAGCTGGTCCATCCTAAGGACAAAACCCCCAAGCCTAAGATGAATGGAGTGGTGTATGCGGTTCAGTGCAGTGAGGAATGTTCTGATCTTTATATTAGAGAAACCAAATAACCTCTCCACAGACGCATGGCTCAACACAGGAGAGCTACCTCCTCAGGACAAGACTCTGCTGTCCACCTGCACCTCAAGGATAAAGAACACTCTTTGAGGACCACAATGTTCACATTTTGGACAGAGAAGACAGATGGTTTGAGAGAAGGGTGATGGAAGCCATTTACATAAAGCGAGAAAAAACAACTTTAAACAGAGGAGGAGGGCTCAGATTTCAAATGTAAACGTACAAAACAGCTATAGGTTTTATTCCCGCCAAGTTTCACCCCAAGTCACACCTCCATGCATGTGACCACAACATTCCTCCTGTGAGTCAGGCAAACGATGAGTTTAATGACTCTCCATTGTTGGGGCGATCAGTTCCAGGTGAATCTACATGTGAATCTAAGCTCTAATGAGGCCTCCCCAGCAGGTCTATAAAGCTTGGAACTCCACACTACTCCAAATTTGACACAGGAGGAACCTTGGAGGTTGGCAGTGCAGAGTGATGTCTAGATGCCTACTGTGTTCCCTGGAAGAACCTGGTCTGAAGGAAGCCCACCAGGTGATGAAGAGGAACCCTGCAGCCTGGAACCTGGGACTGGAGCTCTGGATGTCGGCGGCCTGACTGCTTGAACCCATGAAGGAGTTTACTCTGAAGACTTGGAACCACTGACCTGGAACCTCTGTTGAGTTCTCTAGACCTGGGAGCACTGAAGAGCACAAACAGGAACCCAGTTAGGAGCCCAAGAAAAAGCTCAAGACCACGAGGTGTGTTCACCTGGACACCCTTGTCGGATGACTCTGATATGAGGTCCACATGGATGATTGTGGTGATGCTGATGATGAAGGCTGACAGCAGTATTGGTGGTGATGATAATGCTGGGGATGAGTGAGCCAGGAATGCACATGTAGAGTGGGGGATTCAGATACGAAAACTGCAGACCAGGGAGCTGCAGCTACAGCTAGGGTTATGGAAGAAAGAGTTGCTGCTTATGCAGAGCTGAAGACCATACCAGCTGCCGTAGATGTGGGAACTGTTGTAGCTGGAGAAGTCTGGTTTCTGGTACATGAAGGTGTCAATGACCAAGCTTTGAGGTGTTGATTAATGGGGTTGGGGGTTCTCTGGTGGCAGAACAATGGGCTCAGAGGTGACTGTGACTTGACTCTGGGGCTCTTTGTCAGTTCAGGATGGGATGAGGAGGCAGCAGCTGTGGGGAAACTCTGCTGTAGCTATAGGTGTGGGAAACCCTTCTTTGACTGGGAGCATTGGAGACTCAGCCGTAGAAGCAGACTTGAGAGAATGTGCCTCCATGGGCATGAAAATCTGACCACGGGATCTGCGGAATGCAGGCAAAACAGTGGCAGGTAGGCAGCAAACATCAAGCTGAGCTGCTGAAGCACCAGAATGTGCATTGTACAGAGCTGCAGAGGCTGAAGCTGGTGTGTTGGGCTGGGCTGCAGATGAAGCCCACTTACATTGTCATTTGTGGGGAGCAACTGCAGAGGTAATCAGTCATACTGAAGCAGGTTACAGTGGAGCCGGAGAGGGGATGTTATGCAGTGGACCTCTGCCAGGCAATACAAAAGTGAACTTGGTACCATAAGAACTCTGCTTCATTCCGCCAATAGGAAAAGGCAAGATTTCAATGTCCTCTTCATACAGTTCTCTGCCCTCTTTTTCACTGCTGCTGAATCCAGTGACAAAGTTCCACTTCTTTTAAACTCCGATTTGCTTGGTCCTTAGTTTGGTCAGATCCTTCTGTCATGATTTGAGATGTAAATGCAGGATGACAATGCAAGCAAGAGTTTGGGAGCCGCGTGGTCAAATGAAAAGTTGTTTTAATAAATGGAAAAAACTACTTACAAGGTTTGCTAACACAGGGAGCAATCTGGAGGTGACACAAGAGCGGATCTGACAATGAACGAGGAGGAGATGTTTCACTGGTTCCACTCGTGGAAGAACCGAGAGGCAATCAACTAATAATGAGTGGCTGGTGGAAACAATAAAGGTGTAGAGGAAAGGGAAAAATTAAGACAAGGCAGAAAGGGAGGAAACAAAGGAAGAAATATGACTCATATTATACAAAAAGGAACAAGCAGAAACCAATAACTTTAAATCCACAAAGTAAAAATAAACAAACACCCCAGGATTATGACACACATGGGCTTACGTATACAAATCTGCCGATGTTTTTTTTTGCGACCCAAGGAAAATGTTGAACCTGTTCTCATCCACTCTCAATTGAATCACTGTTGGATTGCTGTGCCATGCAAAGAATAAATTAATTAATTCTCAGTGACACAGCTTATATCACGCCTGAGTGGTCACCGAAATACTGGAGAAAAATATATACATAGACGTATATATTGGAAATTGTGATAGTTAAAATCAACTTAGTAACATTGTTTTTAAATGTACATCTTTTATGATAAGCAAATTCCCTGATTTCACTTTGAAGTGATGTTAACTTTAAAACACATTTAATTTCTTCTTTAAAGGATTTGACCAATCTGTCTGTGTGTTCTGTTCTGTGTGTCTAGTAGTATAAAATGTAAAGTTATTCAACATATTCAGTCGTTTGATTGGATAGTCTGAGATTGGACTGTCCAGAGCCAGCTGCACCAGCAAAAATATAGATGTGTTGATTTTCTAGCTTGTCTCTCAACCTCAAATGGCTGAAGGAGGAGAATATTTGTTTGAAGATGTATTGCCAAAGCCTTTTTCAGGACAGACTTTTCAAGAAAAGCTGGACATCGTTAAAAGTCTGGCAACTCCAAAACTAGGAAGTCTTAATCAGGGAAGGATTTGTACAGCTCTATAAGTCAACTAACTACAAGTGGTACCCCTGGCTCACAGGTGCCAGGGAACACTGCAAATGGTATTGCTGGGAGTGCTTGTTATTTGCCACTGATTGACATGGTGTTTGGAGCCACACTAGGCTTGTAAATCTGACATCTAACCAAGGTGACAACAAGACACCAAAACATTGTCGGACACTAACGAGCAGCGACACTTTTTGAGAAACCAGAGTGGATCTACGGCTGCCCAAGAAGGTGCACAGGGAAATGGAGCTCCACAGCAAAAAGGTGAAGAAGAATAAGATCTTCATCTTCATCATCTAAGTCATCTTAAAATGACTGACAGACTGTATTTTTTTCCGGGTAAGCGGGAACTTTAATTTCAAATATGCAATGGAAGTGCTGGATCCAAAAGCAGAGGAAACTGTGGGGAGTTTTTCACATTACCAAGAGCCACAGGGATTTAGATGACCACTTGTCTTCTAATGAAGTGTTTAGTGGAACGTCAGGTAAAATACACCACCACCTGAACACTGCTATTGCTGAAGTGATGGGAGAAGAGATCAGAAAGGAAGTTAATAAAACACTGTTGGTCTCTCTTGCAGTGAATGAGATGGCATATGCGAGCATTGCACCATAGCTTGCACTGGTCCTGTGTTATGTAACGGGCACAGGTAGGTGTCAAGGAAAAACATGGCAGGACAGGTTAAACTTTCAGCATTAGCTTTGTTGGAGATAGAAAATGACCTCTTGATGGAACTGAAAGGCACGTGCAATCTGTACAACAGAGTAATTCAGCTCTTCTTGGGGAATGGATGGAGGATGGATTTTGTGTCTAAATAATCTGGATTTTTGGTGAGTAAAATGCAGCTTTATTCCTAAATAATTTAGCAGTTCTATAAGTTTAATATTAATGCTAGTTGCAGTAAAATGAGACTTGTGCATCCTGCCTTTGTTTCTTTACTAAAGGAATTTGTTCCAGCTAACCAAGTTATCTATCTGCAAAGGAGCAGCTATTCATGGTGCATTTCAGCATAATAAGATGTTTGTATTGCCATAAAATACTTATTGAGGGAAGGACTGATTCAGACGGAGCACTGCTGAAGGCCTGGGTGTGAAATGCACAGCTTGCATATATGTACATACATACTGTACATAGACTATTTTGCCAAAGGTATTCTCTCACCCATCCAAATAATCAACATCAGGTGTTCCAATAGCTTCCATGGCCACAGGTGCAGAAAATCAAGCACCTAAGCATGCACAAGGGTTGTAAAAATAACTGATACCGCAATATAATATAAGTTTTGAAGTCTAAAATGGCGAGTTAAACCAGAAGAAAACATGTGACCCTCTTTAAAGACAAGGTAAACACAAAAGTGTCATTCAGAGGACGGACAAACAAGAAAAACTAAAGGCTGAACAGTGCTACATGTCAAACTAACCATAGAGATGTTTAAGGAGTAACGTAACAAAGGCCAGTAAAGGATCTGCAACAGTGATGTAGTAAACCTCTCGCATAACATAAGCTAATGCTAGCTGTTATTAGCTTGACAGACATCTCGGTGACAGGGTTCTGTCTCTCTGAGTGTCCCCTTCAAGCAGTACTTTCCAGGTGTGCAGTTCTGCACCAGGCAACACTCCATTCTACTGTGGTACGAATTAACACAGGGAAATATTAATCAGCCGAAAGTTCAGTCAGCTAATCAATAGTGAAGCAACGAAACAAACCGGAGCACATCCCTCCATTACTCCTCTGGATAGTTGTAAAGGCATTTGAGGTGAATGTGGTTAATAAAAACAGATTCTGGTGGAGCCAGACTGAAGCTAGCCATTAGGGCTGAATGAAGCAGGAACTCATTGCAACCTACTCTCCTGCTGGAGTTGATCACTTAAGAAAATATAATGCAGTTACCAGAAAGGCAGAAATTGTACAGGAGGCCTGCTGAATTCATTGGCATGGACCTTAGATACTTAGTTACACTATAAAATGTATTTGGTATGGAGTGGATCTATGATTGTTTTGTTTTTGTATAGAAAGATTCTTTATTTGTCCCTCAGTAAGATTCAATTGTATCATCAGCAGATTAACAGATGCAAATGGAACCACAAAGTAGCACATTAAAGAAAGGGAATTATAATAAAATTATATAATTGCATGACTAAATCAAACCTGGTGAAGAAGGCAAAAAAATTGCTCTTCTCCCTCAGGAAATAGAAATGGACTGAACTTTGCATCAACCGGTTAAAAAACTTTTACAGAGCTACAACAGAAAGCATTCTATGTCTCAGCATAACTGTGTGGTACTGAAGCTGCACAGTGGTCCAGACGATTGTGGGATGCCGTCTACAACATCTGGAGATGGTTTATCTAGCTGGGCCAAGGCAAAGCAAAATAAATTTGCCTTGCCTTGCCTTGCCTTATCTAGTACAGAGAAGGGCCAGACTCATTGCCACAGATCCCACCCACCCTGGCAATGCGCTGCTTCACCCACTTCCGTCAGGTAAATCATCAGAAACATTAATTAAATAACGAATAGACTCAAAAACAGCTTCTTTCCAAATGTTCTAATGGCTATCACCCCCTGTTAAGTAGTATATGCTCTGTCACATTTTACAAGCACATTACTAGTAATGCCTATTGCACACTCAGGAATTCTCAGGGAATGTCTGATTGCACAGATGAATTATACATTTATCTAAAGGAGGGCTAACTATGGTGGACCAAAATTGACAGAATTAAAAATAAATGCAGAAATATATAAATGGCCCAATAAATAAAACAACACACTTAAAGGATCATTAAGTAATAATGCCGCCTAGTGGTTAAAATCGGAAAAACACATACCTTTCATGGAGCCCCGCCATTTACTCAATGGTCTGTTTTTGCTGTGAATCCCCACAGCATTTTTAGTTAGACAAAATATGTATATGCTGTTGTATTCTGTTAGATTTCTGGTCTGCTTCTCTTACTAGCTGCCACGTTTGGCTGCTGATCTTTTGCCAAAATAAAATACCAAATGCTGTACTCTGTTTTGGGAACCTTGGGAACTCTCTTATGAATGGCTCAGGAACTAGGAAGTAAACACGGGCTACACTCTCATACAAAGTAGTTCCTGACCGTACCTCTGAGTTTGGAAGGAGAAAAACTAAGACTAAGACGTTGTTGATGGAGAAGACCGATGGTTTATAGGAAATGTTACCACCAACTCTGGTGACAAATGAGAATGATTTAGGTTTATTTTACAGTACATATACCACTTATTGCTCCTTTGAAATGTACTAAAAAGAATACATAATATACGTAATGTAATATATGTAATATTGTCCTTGTCGAATCAGCCTGCTGACCTAGACCCTATTTGACCTCGTCCCTTGTCCTTGTTATCAAAGTTAACCAGTATGCGCAACAATTAATCAGATAAACCCAGGAGAACTGACACCCACGTATGTGACTCTAGAGATTTTACATACGCTAGCTGAGAATGTCTCAGTCAAACTTAATAGAGTGGGTGGAATTTAAAATGAATAAATAATAATAATAATAATAATAATAATAATAATAATAATAATAATAATAAAGCAAACAAGAAATACAAAATAAAATATAAAACCTACATGGCTTCTATAGATATGAGGCAGTTAGAAATAAGAAGATATTTTTGATGACTGAGGGGGATGGGGGAATCAGTTTAAAACATAGCCAGAATCCATAGAAATCCAGCACGTGGGGCTTCTGCATCTTTTTCTTTTTAGAAAGAGCAGTTTTCCCACAGTTTCTGGACCACCTCCCTTTATATTCTGCATCTCTTTACAGAAGACACCCTTTTTGTCCCCTTTGGGGAACTACACTGTGATTTCTGGACGGAGATAAAACTAATTCACCTTAAAACCTCAGCATGTGCCTTTTTTCATTACCCAGTCAAGAACCAAATGTTTTATTAAAGGATGGAAGGACACTTGCCAAAAGAAAAACTCAGAGAGATGAGGTGTTTGAGTAAATAGAATGTGATCAAAAAAAGGACAAAATTTATTTAAGATTAAAAAGAACAGATACAAAAGTCAGAAGGTTATAAAAATCACAAAGATTCAAAAGCTTCTTTATCAGTCGCTTCTAAAAGGCAGAGACGAAAAAAGCTGAAAAAGCTTTGTTCTCACTCTGTTCCCCCCCCCCCCCCCCATAAACATCAAGGAGTGCAATCTATGAAAAACTAAACAAGAAATCTAAAAAGCTCCAAAACACTAGCTGCTAACAATGCTCTAAACATATATATGTGAGTAACAACATAATTAACATATAAGGAGTGATTCAATGCACACATTACACTGTGAAGAAGGAGGGAAGAGGTAGTGGCTGGTGTCTTGTTACACTGCATGACATATATGGACTTCTTTTCTCTTTTCCTCTCTCTTCCACATCTTTTTGGATCCAGGTTGCAGAAAGTAGCACTTAGCCCTGGATTGTGCCACGACTCCCCCGCATGGATGGCCTCTCGCGTCCGTAGACTCTCACTCTCTCTTCTCATGTGGCATCAGGTGCAACTGAAGAACATGGACCTGGGGAGCCTCTGCACAGCAGACAGAGAGCTGACCTCTGACCCTGTGCCTCCGTTCCGCAGCCTAGTTCAGTGCATTTCTTGTGAATCTTGTGTTTCAGCAATGAAACCTCCGGCAGAAAGCTGGATGCTTCTTTTAAATGTCCACATGCTGGAATTCATAACTATCCTTTTTTTATATATATATAAATCATATTTCTTTACAATACCATGTTTCATAATTGGACTTTCATATTTACTTCTCTTTAAGTGCAACATATTATTTAAGCATTTGATTTTAATTTTACAAGTTTTTGCTTTAATGTTTTTGTTTTACTTATAGAAGTCCTCTCTTTCCCCTTTTGTTTTCTTACTTAGTTTTTTTTCAACAAGCCTTTTTATTTCCATGTGTTCTTTTTACATTTTTCTGTGTTTTGCTTTTCTTTTTCCTCACACAATTATGCCTCATTTGGCAAATTAGGTGGGTGGTCCTTCTACGGGTCATCTACTCTGCTATTGGTTAATCAGAAAGATGGTGAGGGATAAGTGTGAAGATCTGTTCCAACCACAAATATACTTCTATACTAAGCATGCAGCAAGTCTGGCATGCGCTTTTGAATCACACACACATTTGCTCAATACATGGCATGTGTTCAACTCTGACAAACTCTTCTGCTCTCTGCTTGCACTCAGCCCCGACAATAACCAGAGGCAGAGCTAGCACAGAGCTGGTCGAGACATCTGTAATCGTCATTCAAAAACAAAACATTCTAGTGAACAAACTGAACCGAATCACTTTCTTGCTGATTCGTTCATTTCTCAGTTCAGTTGAGGTCACCACTCTACTTTTCTTTTTTTTTTTGAGTTCCTTTATTTTTACCTGTAAGACAACCCAAACTTTAAACTTGTACTTCAGTTTCAATATTTTTCTTTGGTGTAAGTGACCCCTGGCTGCTGTTTGTAAACATAATCTGTCTAATATTCTTTATTTTTTACTTGATTGTCTATAGTATTGCTAGTAAAAGTTCAGTAACGCACAATAACTGCAAATGCGCCAACCCTGAGCTATCGCCAGTGTTGTAGTACTCGAGTCCGAGACTCGAACTCGAGTCCGAGTCATTAGCTAAATTTAGAGACTCGTGACTTGACTTGGACTTGAGCACTGATGACTCGAACTTGGACTCGGACTCGGACTCCTACATTCAGATCATTCTGACTCGGAAATTGAGAAAAAGACTCGACTTTTTTTATATCATTAGGCTATAATTTTAATATGTCATTAGAATATTATTTGGTGTATGATTATAATATCTAAATGTCGTACCGCGCACGTGACGTTACCATCTCATGAGCAACGCCCCTTGCCGCTAAGGTTGGGCAAACAGTGTGAGAGCGCACGTAGCAACCAGCCATTACACATGCAACAGATACAACAATATGACCGACTTTTCAGCTGTTAAACTTTCACAAAAGGATGTCCAGGCGCCCAGTTTACTGGTAGAACTGTGGAACAACATACCAGCGTTCAGCTCAAACGATGGCTTGAGTGTCGAGGGCTTAGAAAGACTGGAAAACTGGTCAAGTTGATAGGAAGGTAAGTCGTTGTTTTTCTTCTGCTCGGCGTTCATTGCGTCATCGGCCGTTTTTTTCTGTTTGTAGTCACCGTCCAGGAATCGGTATAAATTTTCCGGCCCGCCGAACAATTTAGTCCGGTCCGGTGGCCAAATGCATTATCATTATCCAACGGCTGTATCTCCTCGCTGCATTAACGATCTGCACCAGATTTGTTGTGAGTCATGGGGGAACGCTGCCGAACGCGTTTGTGTGAATCGCCCGGTGGACGGACGAGGAAAATGCGTAACAGCATCTGCGGTGGCGGGCGGCTGGCGGTGCGCGAACCGCCGGCCTATTGGCCGGTGGCCAATAGGCCGGAGTGCGCTTGGCTGCGAGGGCCGATCGACGCCGCTTGTGGCTTTAACATTCTTCATATGCGGCCTATCAGCGTACCTCGAGTCGCTGTTGCACGTTCCATGACAACAATGTTTAAAAACCATGGTTAGGAGACGTCTTAGTCTTGGAAAAAGCAGTCGTTTTACCGAGTAAAACCAAGGGTAACTACAGCGAAAGAGTTATTAGTGCAATGGAATGTTACTGCTTCATGTCATACGTCACACGTCACGGCATGTTCCTACAACGAACTTGGATCAATAGTGACTCGACTCGGACTTGACTCGGATGAGTAGTGGACTCGACTCGGACTCGACTCGGATTTTTTTTTAAATGACTTGGACTTGACTCGGACTTGAACACTGGTGACTCAAACCTGGACTCGGACTCGAGGCATAGTGACTTGACTACAACACTGGCTATCGCTACGGTAAAATTAGCCTGGACCATCTAATCAAGCAGAAAGCAGATTTTACGTCCCATGATAGTATTCATTTAATGTGTTTATTAAACAGTATATGTCTTAGAGACTATTGCCCCCACATATGATGACACTGATATACAATCTTATAAAATGTTCTTTCGGTTGGCTAGGAATAAGTGAAGACTGTGAAGACTTCTGGCATTAATTTGAAATATGGCGGCACCCTGTGACAGCAGTACTGTGTCGCTTAATTCAAAGCACAAACAAATATAGCAGGCCATGTTTCGTTCATGCAGTAACTCAGCCTATGAATCCTGTGGGGGAACACAGAATGTGTACTGCATAATGTGCAGTACACAAATCGTACTAAGAGTGGTGCTGTGTCACTTACTCGCAGATGGGCCGGATCTTCAGGCGATAATTAAAACAAGACGAAAAGCACCGTACCTGATCTTAAACACTGTGGCCTGCTTGTAAATAAACACAGTTGAATTTTGACCACCTCCAGACAGCGCTCAGGCTGTAAAGACAGTTAAACCCAGAGACAAAACATGTTTACCATGCTGGACTGCAGCGTCTACAGCGGAGCAGCTCTGAGAGGAGGGTAATGGGGCAGGGCTGGTGGGGGAGAACCCTGGACAGATCTATTTATGTTTCGATTTCCTTTTAAATAGTTATTATCATTATTACCTCCAACAACTGGAGGGAGGTTTTCAGTCAACAGGGCTGGAGAAGCTCCGCTCAGCTGTCACATTCGACATGGTCACCATCACCGGTTGACAAACTGGTAGACTAATGATAAAACAGGGATATTTATGATATGCCAGCTGTAATATTTTCTTATTAAACTCAGACACAGCCTAAAAGTTTTTTTCTTCTTTTTTGCAAAACTTCTGCTGAAAGAACAGCCCTTTTGCTTTATTTTTTTAAATAATTAATATTGTCTCTAAGAAAAGTTAACTAGCAGAAGTTCTCTATTTATTAAAAATGATTTTAAACTTTAAAAAATATTTTATCTTCATCTTTTTTTTTTTGACAGCAGCTCCCAAACTGCCAGTAATACATGCAGTTTACTAATTAAAATGGGGCAGACCCAATCTGATTTGCACATCTTATCCACTGGTGAAACAATCTTTTAAGATCAGGTGCAACATGCCCGCTTATTGCTCTCACAGTTTTTTATTTTATTTTATTATTTTTCTGTCCATGCAATGTAGCTGCCCTTATTCAGAATCTTTGAAGATCAGGCCCTCAGTGTCACCCCATGCATGGAGCTGTTGCAGAGCCGCCGAGCTCTTTCAACGACAGACTGCTGCATCCTAGATGCTCAAGGCAGCGCTCCCGCGGGTCCTTCTTCCAAACTGCTGTTAGACTCTATGGTCTCTGCTGCTCACAACAAACTCAACAAGTGTTCACAAACATGCTAATTGTTGCACAGGTTCTTGGTCTGATCAATAATTATTTACACGGTCTCTCAGAGGTGTTTGCTTGTACAATCATGTGTAGGGCTTTAGCCATGAAGAACAAGAAATGGCAGAAGCCAGAAGGACATCTTGCTTCTGCAAAACCATCCCGCAGGATCAAATCTGCCTCTTTTTTCCGTGGACCCTCCACACCGGAGAGAGATTGTTCTTTCACACGGACCCGCATGGTGTTCACATCGGAGGGTCGTCAAACATCCTCAAACTGGACCCTAAGCTAAGTGCAGTCTGATTTCTGCAGAATCAGACGTCTATGCAGGCAATCAGCCGCAACAGAAACTCGAACAAAAATGTAGAGAGTCGTGTACTCTGGGTAAATTATTACGCTCTCAAAATCTTTCAATAGTATCTCACTTCAAGAAGAACCTTAGCTATTGCATCAAGAGGTTCTGCAGCATATGGCTTCATCCTAAGATCAGCTACCCTTAAAATATTTAAATCTCATGTAACTTAAAAGCGGTGATTCAGATGTGCATACTGTTTGTGTGCACATTTACTTTCAGGTAAAAAACAAAAAAACAAACAAAAATCACCTTTACCCCAAAGAATCGTTGTTCAGAGCTGGACATTTGAGGGAACAATAAGATGTGGTTAAAACAGCCATCTCTTGAATCCAACCCATGTTTTAGTATGAAAATAAATAATTGCAGGAAAATTGGTATTATCAAAAACTGCCATTGAACATCAACACTCCTTATCAATTTATGAGAAAGCCATGTAATCAGCACTGATTACACTGCAAATATACACTCCTAGGCATTGGTGCAGTGATCAGAATAAAAGCTCCTGACAGATGAACCTGATCATCAGGTTGGAGCAACAATTATTTCAGTTTTAATTCCAACAAAAACAAAATTGTGTTCTATCAGTTTTTCTCTGTATTGACCTGTCTTTCAAAAGCCATTTTTTGTAGCCATAATTGTCTGCCTTGTAACTAAGCAGAAATTATTTTCCCATTGGACAAAAACTAGCTGCTTTAAAGTAAAGTGTGAAATTCCAGAACATACAGAGCAGCTGGTTTATTTATTTTAATTTAATAATGAAATAATAATAGCGTTATTAATACAAAATGTCCTGTATGATTACTATAAGGTCCATCTAAAATCATTTATAACATTGATTAGACTGTCAGAAAGGGCTTTGCTCTTCATAGAGTAAGGCACCACACTCTGATGTTGATTTCCAAAATAAAAGTAATTCATGGCATATGTTTTTTAATGCATCCACTTTCATGTTTTAACACTGCATGTTCTCCAGTTTCCTGCGAAGATAAATGACTGGCGCAGAACAGTCGCATATTAACATTGTTTGAAAGGCACAAGGGATATAAAAAAGAGCTATTTCTTAAAGAAAAAAGTTCCTCCACTTGAAAATGTGTCCTCTGTGGATCACTAATAATAATCTCAGAACTGCTCCTCGAAGGTCACTTCGTGTAAATGTAATTTTCCAGTATTTGAACACCACAAGCAGAATTTTAGTCACCTCCATTTTTTTTTTTAACTTCCGGATAGACACACATCTTACAAAACAACTTCATGATGTCCGTGACCCTTAAAGTTAATAACCAACGACACACGGTGCACGTTTATTATAAGTATAAAATGACTGAAGCGCTTAAGTAAAATTTGTGATGATTACTTTAGCACAATACGCTGCACATAGAGACAGAACGATGCGCTCTGACTGATTGTTCTCCTCTGTTTTAGCTATCTTTGTTTTATTTAAAGCAGCTTCACCTGTTTGGGCTGCGGGTGATTAAATTGGGTATCCTCCGCAGCCTGGATCCTCTGTCTAAGAGAAGAGCCAGGTGTTTCACAGATAGAGTGATTTGTCATCCAACATGCTCTCTTTCTGTGTAGGCTGCTATATTATAAGAAAAGTCCCCCAGTTTCCACTGCAGGCACTTGTGTCACGCTCATCACGTCTGACAGCTGTTCAAACCTTATCGCATCTGCTTATTTGGAGAGAAAGTCTGCTGCTATCATTAGCGCATTCTCAACATTGCCATATTGGCCTCTTTTTTTTTTGCATCTGTTCTCAGAAGTAAAGTGTAACTGATGGTATTATCTAAAGCTGTGATTCAATAATCTGGCTAATCCTATGGGACTTCTCAGAACTGGGTGTTGTAGCACTGAACACTCGCTGTGCTTTTGGAAAAGTAAGGAGCCTTAGAGTCAAGACTTTAAACTATTTTAAGGATTAAGAACATTTCCCTTGGAAAATTAATGAACATCCACTGCAGAGAGAGAGAGAGAGAGAGAGAAAAAAAGATGCTGACATAGATGATGAGCACAATATCGAAGCTGTACATTGCAGTCTGAGGCAGAAGAGAAAACAATTTCTGATTTTTTTTTTTTTCCCCCATTAAACACAAACACCCGTCCTGCACTGTGGTGCCGATTAAAATGCACGCTTGTTATGGAGATGCACTGAATTGGATGGCTCCATTGTACGTGAAGAGGGGCTATGTTTAGACCGGAGGAAAACTAAGGTCATAAGAAGCTTTGGGGGTGAAGAAAAAGAGAGAAAAAAAACACCACCTCCCACCCTCCATCCCTTATTGCTTCACACTTTCCTGCAAACCCTGCCATTTCAGAGATTTATAAATAGTGTTAAGCCTGTTCTTGGCTCTCTTGTCGTTATGGGCCGCTCAGTTTGAGTGGCGGTTGTCACAGACAATTTCTATCATACTTTTATAGAAAACGGCTGCTCACTGAGGGGAAGAAAATTCCTTTTGAGGAGGCAAAGTCTCAGTCGGAAAGAAAATTGGGAACAACAAACACTGATCTTTTTTGGCAAGTAATTGTAAGAGCCATAAAAATATGTTTTAATTTTGCCACAGGTCTTCAAAGCTTTTGAGTAACTTTTACTTCAAGCAAATGATTCAAGTGTTAAGACAAGAGGGGCATGCTTCCTCTTCCTTATTTGAAAATAAAAATAAATCAAAATATAGACGCCACCCATGCCAAAATTATCTCAATCAATCATATAATTTTCTAACAAATAATATTAACAAGGTAGACACATTAGTGCCATTCTAATGAAATACTAAGGTTACACAAATCATCTAATTGACAGCCAGAAAAGTGCAATAAATGCTAAACAATGCTGCGATGTGCAGAATTGAAAAAAATAAAAATATTTGCCCCTCACAGATTTCTTGCGTTTTTACTGTTTTTGGCACACTTACATGTTTCAGATCATCAAAAGAATGTTAAGTATCAGACAAAGATAACTTTTGTAAACACAGCAAGGAACTTATTTCAGGGAAAGAGCTTTCCAGACATCCCTGGCCCTATGTGAAAATTTAATTGACCAACTTGTTAAACAATGCATTAACTGTGTTTACCCACTAGCCACAGAGCCCTTATTATAGCCTAACCTGTAAGAAAAAAAAAAAAAAGAAATTGCAGGAAAGGGAACCTGCCTGACACAGGCATAGGCAAGCATGACACCCTCTTGGTATGACGACCTTGAATAAACACTTACCACACCATCAACAGTATAAGACAAAAACATCAAACAAACATCTATAATGTGATCTAATTGCTCCCCCCCCCACCTGTTTTTAGACACACTGTATTGTTTTGAAACAGAGACAACACAAAACACAGAAACATAATCCCGTCCAGTCATATGGCACATGTAATACAGAGGCAGCCAATAAATGGTGGAAAATAATTAAATCCACCTATACAATAATAACACTGAGATAATGATGGCTAAAAATAGGAAAATTAAAAATAAGTACATAATAATTATAAAACGTGATAATAAAAGCGTCTGTAGTTTGCTTCCAGTCTGTCATACGTAATCATGAGCTGAAGGTAACAATTCAACAGCATCCTATAGGCTACTTTCTGTGTCCTTCAACTTAAGGGTGGTAAGCGAGAATCACTTTTCTATTCAGAAAATTGTCTGCCCATCAATGGCAGATTTTCAGATCTATAGGTATGGAAACCGAAGGGTGTGCTAACTTTTATAAATAACCAGTCTTTGCCCTTTACAACAGCTTGTAAACTTTGACGAGGGAAAATGTCAAAGATCTTCCTGTACCAAAGGGTGACACTAGGTGGAATTTTTCTGGTTCGGTTCAACCGTATACATTTTCATGCAATTAGGGGGAATTTTTCAAAGAGCTCATAATGTGATGCAGTGAGATGTAAGTCCCTAGAGGGAAAGCCTTGGAGGAAAACCCCGGGGTCTTTCTTAATTTTCATTTTAAATGTCCCACTGACTACCTTTGAAATAAGTGTCCAAAATGTGGAAATCAATTCATTTACCCAAAAGGTAATGGGAATACGTCCCCATTTCAAAGTTGCACTTGGTATACAGATGAGAAATGGAGGGGTCAATTTTGTTTAAGATAACTGGAATACTATCCAGCCTGTGAAGTATCTTGTACGACATTTCCCACAACAGGTTACAAGTAGACCTGATTAGGCATAGTCATCTGCCAACCATCCTATTTATTGTTTAGGTATTTCTCCTACCTATGAGAACTGTCTGGTAAATGGTATGTATTATAAGAGCCAGTGAGTGAGTTAAACAATCAAATAAAATGTTTTATGATCTTGCACTTTAGAAAATAAATCTCTCAGCCTCTTTGTAAGAAATGTTGGTAGAGAAAAAGATGAGCTGTGAGAACACAAAATGCCTAACCTGTAAATACCCAACAAAATGTTGTTTGTGGGTATTGAATGTCTCCTGTCACAGCCAGAAGGACAATAAGGTATTATTCCTTAATAAAGGACCTATTACATGAATTATCTCATTCCTTTGATGAAAGAACATGGGTAATTTGACACATGCAGGAATGTCAGGATTTTTGGTTATGGCAGAGACTAAAGTCTTCACATTTCTCCTTGCCAGGTCTTTAGATGTATCAATCCATATTCTGATACTATTATATAGGATAAGATTGCATTCTACTTCCAGATTTATTTTCGTTGCCTTGGATGTAAGTAAGCTTAATTGGGAATGAGGGTAAAAGGTCCATGAATGCATACAGGTCTCTTTCTTAATATATGAATGTTACCAAAGCCACGGGTGGCCTGCGTGGCCGGGCCAGTTATAGAACAACACATTATGCATGGAAAGACCACCCATGTCTGTAGGTAATTGTAATATCTGAAGCCTCACCCTGGGTCATTTGGCTTGCCAAATACATTCAGAGAATGCCGTCTAAAATCTAGATATATTTTCTTTGATAGAGATAAAGGGAGCATGATTACATTCACCTTAATGAGACTGATTACGCTGGTCTCCAAGCAGCGACGGGGTAACTCTGGCCAATGCTCCAGGCCTTCTTTGACTATAGTGCGGCTTTGAGCAAAATGTAATATTTGCATATCCCTCAAGTTTGAGGACACATTTAATCCCTGTAATTGAATCTTATTTATAATATTTATAATATAATGTTCACAGACATTTCCGACACCTCACTGAAGACATGCCATGCCAGCCTGCTTCAAAGCATCCACCCTCATACATGTCCCTAAAAAAACCAATGACCACGGGACTAAGCAACTTCAGACCAATCAGCCTGACCTCTGTGGTAATGACGTCCTTTGAGTGCCTTGTGTTTACCCACCTTAAATCTATCACAGATCTAATCCTGGACCCTCCGCAGTACACCTACAGAGCTCACAGGTCTGTCGATAATGCAGTAATCATGGCACTTCACTACATCCTCAAGCACCTGGACTCCCTAAGAACCTAGGCCAGGATCCTGTTTGTGGATTTTGCTCTGCTTCCAACATTATCATCCCAGCCCTGCTGCAGTACAAGCATGAAGTTTGCATGTTCTCCCTGTGCATGTGTGGGTTTTGTCTGGGTGCTCCGGGTTCCTTCCACAGTTCAAAAACATGACTGTTAGGTTAACTGATCTCTTGCCCTGTTATAAACTGGCAACCAGTCCAGGTTGTACTCCACCTCTTGCCCATTGACTGCTGGGGAGCAGGATGTATGTCAACTGTATGATTGTCAATAAGCACCACCTTATCACCAAAGACAATTCCTTAAATGTGTAATGATTTGCTTGTGGTGAATCCAAAGTTTAGCCAAACACGGAGCTGATGCTAAAAAAGGTCTTTATTGACAGGTCTTTATTGAGATGATGGATCCTCCAGGTTGACAAAAAGGCAAAGGCTGGGACAGACTCAAAAACAGGACAGATAATGCAGGGCAACAGACAGAGAATTTAAACAGAGGCTGCAAGGCTCTTACCAGGAGGTAGCGGACAGGGACAAGAGGAGATATTCCGGCCACTAACCGAAAACGAAGGCGGGCTTAAATAGGCAACAGAACAGGAGAGCAGGGCGGGGCTAATTAACAAAAACAGGTGGAGGTGATAAAGGGAGCATAAGATTGATAAACAAAAACCTAAGGTAAGGAATAAGACTAAACGGACACGGGCTGAAATATAAACTAACAACAAAGGCCAGATAACAAAAACAGGCTAAGCATAAATCCAGAACAAGAAACAGAAATAAATCCTAAGACAGAAAAGATAACTAAACTGAACAAATAACCTAAACCACAACAGAACATTACAAAATGTGTAAAATACTACTTGGTAATAAAGCTCTTTCTGGTTCTGATTCTGATAAAGTCAGAATACAGCCATCTAACATGGAAGTTCTCCTGAACATCCCTAGAATGTGTGAATCCCAATGACGGTTAAAAAGACTTCCATTGGGAAGCATCTTTGTAGTCGTTATTGTAGTCGTTTGCTGTCAACAGAGATCAGTTAATGGCAGACTAATAATGAGCTCAGTTATTGGCAGTTTTTGTGAATAACACTGCATGTGTTATTTAAACATAATCCGGCACTGCATCGTTGAAGCAAGCATGTTAACTGGACGGGGGTGATATTTCGCATTTCTTACCTCGTTGCTCATGTAAATAAATCGTGCTGTGTTTTTTTTTTTTTTTTTTTTTGCAGATGCTCTCCGGTTTCAAAACACGCAAACATTTGGTCTTTTTTCGTCTCTAGGCAGCAGGAGCGCAACATAAAGAAGAGACAGGGAGAGAGAGAGGAAGATCTGTCACAGCCTCTGATCCGGCCCGCGTGAATGTCTGGTGGGGCCAGATCGCGACTTGGGCAGGGCCGTAAAGTGTGTGTGTGTGTGTGTGTGTGTGTGTGTCATTCCAGTGATTGGATCCATAGATGTCAGGAGGCTTATCCCTCTGCAAAAAAGGCTTTACAAGCTGACATGCATTGACATGTAAAATTCCTCCTTATTCATTCAACAATAAGAAATAAACTGGGCCAAGGTTGTATCCATGGCAGAGTCCTAAGGCCAAAACCACAATAAGAGCACAAAGGTTCTGTTTAAAATCTACTGAAAAAAAAACATCCTCCATAAAACTTTACAGTGTATACATTGCTATTATAATTTCTGGACTAGTGAGATAAAACTGCAGTTTCTGGAAGCTACAGCCATTACACGTGGCATAAAAGTAACAGACCATTCAGAATCTGCATTCAGAGTTCATGTTAGAAGGAACCACAAATTTTGCTCTCAAGCAAAATGCTTTGATTAAAAAAATTCCCCGCCATTGGTTCATAACCCTAATCTTAAACTTTCTTGAGTCATGTAGCAGGAAAATAATCCAGCAGGTGTGGCATAGTGAAGGTTTTAAAATAGCCTAGTCACAGTCTGGAATTAAAACCAATTCAGATTTCAGGACAGCACCTCAAGCATGCAATTCATGCTCAAAAAAAGAAGTGTAGGTCAAGATTTCTTTGCAGCAATGTAAAAAACGTATTGCCTAGTTATTGCAAACCCTTAAAGGGGGGTGGGTTGTTACCCACTTTGGCACAAAAAATTATTAGATTTAGGGATCAATTACTGTTTCACGTAGGGCCAGTTTAGTTTGGTTAGCTCCTTTCAAAACTGCCCTTCTGCATGTTACCTTTGAAACTACATGGTTTGATGTTCTGACACATTTCACAAAAGAAATCTGAAAGAAGAGAAATGTACTGTGTATTTTAGTCCTCTTCCAGAAGTTTTGGGTATAAACTAGATTTGCTACCTGCTGCCATGAGGGAACAGAGGCAGAAATGGTAGATATTCATATTCAACACTTGGAGAAGTAAATGATGTAATTGGCAGAAAATATCTTGAGTGGAATGCTTTGTGTCTTGCAGTAGTTTTTGATTCGCTCTGACAGAAGGGTAGGGTTTCTACACATACTGCAATAACTAAGAAATTGCCCTGCCTCTGGGGAGGTTGTACGGAGCCTCGCTCTGTTCGGGGAAGATCTTTGCCCTCAGGTCTGAGGCGAGTCCTAAGATCTGCCACGCTCTGAAGTCGGATTCTGGTACTTCTCAACTGTTTTTCCCTGCTGGCTCAGTGACAAAACCCACACGTCAACACTTCTGTTGTTTACTACATTTGCACATCTCGTCTTCTGTAAAATGTAAATTCTGCCATATTTAAAAAAAGTCTGACGTGACCAGCCTGGGGCTTGTTTATGTGGATAACTGGTCTGTAAGGTTTTACTGGAACATTGGCGCTCCCTTAAAGATAGCTAACTTTAAGACTTTAGTATTTGTACCGCAGTTTGAAATGGTGTAGATAGCAGAAAGATGAAAAATTACGCTCAAAATTCTATACAAGATTTTATGCATGGGAGCTACACATGTGGGTACTTGCCCATGTGCAATGCCTCATTTCTTTTTAGTTACATTTCTGAGGGCTTGATATTATATTACAATCAATACAAATCTCCCACTGCAGCTGCAAGTCATTTGTTTTTTTCTCTGTCAGAGTTGCACATGTAGATGTAGACTTTTTTGTCCATTCTTCCTTTAGAAGAAGATCATGGTCACTCAGATTGGATGGACAGTCTCTCTGAACATACCTTTTCTAATTTTTGCCAAAGACTGAACAGTTTCAGGACAGCGACCACCTTCCAACAGGCTCTTGTTCTGCTGTTAGGTGACCCTCCTTTACATTTATAGTCTTTTGGTGCTCTTAGCAGGTTTCCTGGACTTCCCTGCATTTAGCCTTCACTGTCTTCACGTTAAGCCTGAGCCGCTTCCATGTTCCTGCTGAAGAAAAGCATCCCCACAGCAGGACCCTGCCCCCACTATGTGTCTTTGTTGTGTTTCTTTTTTTTTTTTGTTCTGGCACATGTAACGTGCACATGTGGACTTAGAATATTATGATTTTAAGTCTGATTTGATCAGATCCCCTTCCTACGCATGTCTGTTGTAACCCTTACTTGATTTGCGGCTAATTACAAAAGGGATTTCTTATAGCTTTCTTTCACCAATGTGTTTCTTTTTGGTAGTTTTTTAAATTTGTCGAGTTCACAGCTAGTCATAGAAACAGATTCTCCCACATAAACAGTGGAGCTCCTCCAGAGTTACCGTGGATCACTTGGCTGCTTCTCTGATTAATGTTCTCCTTGCTCAGCCTGTCAGTTTACTGTAGGTGGATGACCATGCCTTGGTGGGTTTGCAGTTGTGCCAAACTCTTTCTAATTTCAGATCACGGATTAAATAATAAAGCTTGGGAGCTGTTGTCTACAATTTCCATTCACTCAACAAACCTTACAGAACAGAAAGATTTATACGGAGATTAAATGGTTAATGGTTTGTACTTGTATAGCATTTTATCCAGTCCGGCGACCCCAAAGCGCTTTATACTACAGTCAGTCATTCACACACACATAGTTTGCCACCTTAATACTGGTGAGCCATGGTAGTAGCCACAAACTGAAAGAACCGATCCTGCTATACATTGGTGCCTCCGGTGCCACCCTTTGACCACTGTCACCAGGCGTTGCGGGTGAATAACACAACTGAGACGGCTGGACTGGGGGATCGAACCGGCAACCAGCTGGGACGAACAACCTAACTCTTCAGCCACTGACACCCCTAAAATTAAAATTAAAATATACAGAGATTGACTGGTTTCTATTTTAGGGTCTATTTTTCTCACTCTCCTGAGTTCTCCTACCATTCTAGAATTTTCATTCTACACTTTTTAGATTTTTTGAAACATCGATGGTGTTTGAAAGTAGTCTTTTAATAGTATACCAAATGTTTACAAGTCTAGCAAAAAACTGTCAATAAACCAAAAGCCACTCATTGTTGGTATGTTTTTTTTTTTTATTAGGGGTCATAATCTCTTTAAAATCACAAGAATGAACTAACCCAAACTAGAACACCGGAAATAGAGTTGAGTATAAAATATCCAAGAAAAGAAATAAATGTAAATGAGTTTTTGGGGTACTATTGATCAAATCATTTAGTGATGCAAAAAAATAAGGACACCCTTTCATAGTATATGTGTTTTACTTACATATATTTACATTTGAAATGTAATACCAATTTAAACAATGGTAAAAAAAATTATATAATATAACATAAAAAAAACTATAAATTCTTCTATAAAACCAAATAAAACTTTGAATGTCCGGTAAGGAATCAGATTCTCCATTAAACCCAGGAAACCCAAAATAGGTTTTACTACTTAAAAAATCAAATTAAACTTCTGTTTCTTTTGGATAACCGGTTTTATATGACTGGAATAGGAATTCAGCATCATCCTTATTGGAGGCAAAGGGAATTTCTATTGAAAAGTTTTGGGGTTCTGTCAGTTCTGGATGTTTCAGTGTTCTTTCCTCTTGCACATGCAGGCAATGACAAATGGCACCAGCTTCAAAACTATTTGCAGTCAATTCTACCCTGGTCCTTTCTCTTATGTGTCAAGAGAAGAACAGAACAAGTTAAATAAAAAATGCTTCTTGCACAGCATCAAGTCAAGAAAAAAAGATAAAAGGAAAAAAAACAACAACAACAACATGTCCTCACCTCCCACCAAACCTTATGATTCTGAGCCCTCCACCTTCCATTTAGAGCACTTGCTCCTTGTTAAAAAGACCAAGCCCTGGACAGTGCGGGGGTGTTGATACTCCTAATGAAGATGAATATTCAGCTAAGTTGGAAAGGCTCTTGGAAAATTGCCCAGCCTGCATTTGCTGTTCCAGTCAAATTGGCAGCAAGGTGGGGGTTGGTGGTGGTGGTGGGGCGGGAGCTGGGGGTGTTTGGAGGTGCATGGCGCAGTGAGCTGCCCGAAGAGCAAGACTAAAGTGGAGAAGTTGGATGGTGAAATGGTGGAGGGGTTGTCGTAGGTAGCACTAACTGAATGATCACTGAGGGGAGAAACGCTGGGCTTCATCTGCCATCATCTAATTACATAACACACTATTAAGAGGTTACAGTGGGGGGGGGGGGGGGGGGGGGGGTTGACTTTAAGATTATGGAGATGCTGGTGGACATCTGGAGAACACCTTCAACACTGACTCCCTTTCACCATCGTTAACAGCACTGTGTCTCTCATGGATCACTCCAGGTTCCCAGGAACCTAACCTGTCTCTCGCCGGACTGATGTAGTTCAGCCGAGCTCCACACGTCTCCACACGTCTCCACACGTCTCCACATGTCTCCACACGTCTCCACACGTCTCCACACGTTTCCACACGTCTCCACACGTCTCCACACGTCTCCACACGTTTCCACACGTTTCCACACGTCCATCTGGACTCGCTGCAAACTTGTACAAGTTAAGGGTCAGGAAAAGGCCGGCCAACATTTCTGCAGACCCCACCCATTCTGGACAGAAACTGTTTAGACTTTAACTTCCCCCAGGCTGTCTCTCTGATAAGCTCAACAGACACCTCACAGCTAGAGTAGTCAGTTACTCCACTGTGAAACAAAATAAGTTACTTGCACTACAACAACTCATATTTGTAAAAATAAAGAAAAAAAGGAATAAAAAAACCATTGAGTCAGATTTTTGTACATATATTTCTTTTCATCATTGATTTTGTTACCTTTAAAGTTTGTATATCCGTACCTTATGTATGTACACTGTGTGCGTGTGAAGTTAAAGTCAGATTCCTTGTTTGTGCACACAGTGTTGGCTGATAAATCTGATTCTGCAATTCTGACTCTCATGCGTCTGTATTCGGTCCCACTGAGTCCACATTTTGTAGAATCCCATTTTGCTGCAGTTACAGCTGCAAGACCTGTGAGGTACGCATTCAGATAAATTTTAGTTTCTATGTGCTCAGTTTAGGTTTTAGTCTCTTAACATGTGACTAAATCTAAGCTGTAGCTAAAGCCCAATTTTTACCAAAAACAGAATGCCAGACCTGCATGCGTTCAACTATTCCATTGGTGCTCTAGCTGTATCTTTAGCGTCTATGTCAGCGATGGATTGTGGGAAAACTGGAGACGAGACTTCTTTTGACTTTTTTTTATAAAAGCACATTCCTTCTTGCCACTCTTCTAGGCAGATTTGTTACAGTAAACTAAATGGATTTTCTCAGCTGAGCTGTGGAGTCATGGTGACATGGGTGTCTGTGGATCTACCTCTGTCAATGGATTGAATTGACATTGAATAATCACCATCATAACAGCAGCACATGTAAACAGCAGATCTTCTGCTATTACCATATCACATAGAAAGGATTCCTGGATCAATGTGTGAGTCTGTTCTTTTTATGTCTCTGCTCTGTCTTCTCTAACCCCCAGTTGGTCGAGACAGATGACCATTCATACTGAGCCTGGTTCTGCTGGAGGTTTTCCTTCCTGATAAAGGGGAGTTTTCCTCTCCACTGTCACTTCATGCTTGCTCAGTATGAGGGATTGCTGCAAAGTCATCAACAATGCAGACGACTCTCCCTGTGGCTCTACACTCTTTCATGAGGAGTGAATGCTGCTTGTCAAGACTTGATGCAACCTGCTGGGTTTCCTTAGATAGGAAACTTTTTGACCAATCTGTATGATTTGACTTTGTAAAGATCCTTGAGATGACGTGTTGTGAACGGGCGCTATATGAATAAAGTTTAATTGAATTGAGCTTTTTGAACTTTTTTTTAACTATTTTGATACAACCACTTCATACAATCGGACAACCACAATAAAATGCCGACAGGTGAGCAGGTGTCCATTAACATCAAATAGAGGATGTAGTAAAATGACCAGATTTTTAAATATCCATAACCATCAGGTGGACAACAGCGACCAAAAGGTAATGTTTTCAAAACGGTCTGTGTCCTAAATAACCATTAACCGTACCAAACCTGAGTGTGCCCTCATTCTACAATTTCATAGAGTTGTGTTGTGCAACATTAGGTTTGTTTTGACTATTAATGACTACCAAGGCCAGTTATTACCGAAGTTGGCATTTTTGATCAAAATTACCAAGTCAGTTTGCGGCTGATTGTCAGGATATAATAGCGAAGAAGTTATCAACTCCTGGCAATTATTGCAGTATAGATAATTAGATGAAGGAGGGAATTTGCACACTGCCTCTCAAAACATGAAGCTCTGCACATCCCAGAATAACCACAAACCACTTCTCTCCGAATACAAGCATTTACAAGCAAAATACCCCAGCTTGAAATTTATACGCTTACATCAACAAATTAGTAGACTAATTATATTCATCTACACGACTAACCGAAAATGAAAAGAGTAAGGAAAATGAAAGAATAAAACCAATAACCAATAAATTGATGCAATGACATCACAGTCCAGTGTAAGTATGTATGTTGACGTCATGACATTTGATATTGAGACAGCTATGCAAGCACCAGTTTTTGGAAAACTGAAGACGTTTGAAATGATTTGTTAATAAAGCAAGAAAATGGAACGTTTCTTCTTAACTCGGGGGTTGACAGGTTGTGGTGTGTTTAGTGGTTTCTGATGATGATTGTTTTTCACCTGGAGAGAAACAACTGAAATAGTGAAGTGGTGGATCGTTGGAGGGTGGATAAGCAGATAAGTGAACGATGGAATGCAGAGGAGTCCAGGCAGCAACTCCATGGAGGAGTGAACTGAGGACTGGTTAGGAGATTCTTTATAGGGATTCCATAGAAAGTTCATTTGAGGGCTTCAGAGAGTAAGAAGCCAGAGTACTGCAAAGTCAAGGTAGGACCATGTAACCAGGGAAATAACAAACAAACAATACTGTTGCCTGAATACCACTGTGACTGTAAAAACTATCTGTCATTTGCCTTAGGGAATCCACTCCTCTTTATGCTCATATTTAGCCTGAACGAGCTCCTGCTGTTTAACTAAGGTTTGTTTTGAGGAATTTGGAGTGTGGTCAGATTAGCATTAAAATAAATTTAAGAACATTTGCTTTGCATTTAAATGCCCAGTTCACAATGCTAAGCAGAAGGGAAGGCACAATATTCTTTAAAAGAATGATTAATAATTTGCTGAATAAATAACCTTTTCAACAATCAATTCTTAATGCTGTCACATGAAGTGTTGCACTTCTAAAATGGTGGTTTAGAGCAGATGTGAAATGCAAATACAAAATATTTTGCAATGAATTAGAAAAAAGAATGAAAAAAAAACTAAGCATTTTATTAACTGTCAAACTGACGTGCAACAGAAAAGGATCACAATGTATTTCTAATACATGAACGTCATATTAGCATGAATTATTTTACAAAATGAAATGATTCAATATATAAATACATGGGTGGGGGGAGCTTAGCATCCCAATGATAGACCCAACGTTGCTTGTTGCCCACATTTCAGCGAGCACACATTATGGCAGACAAAGGATGACCAATTCTGATCGAGGGAACCTCCTACATGTAATGACAAAATGGGACCGCTCCAACCTCAAATCGGGGATACTCTACATCTTGCATTGTCTTGCCCCGATATCCTACCGTGTGTGGTGTCACCTAAGGACTAATGAGCACGGAGCCTGTCAAATGTGACGTGTAGCCAATCAAAAAGCGGGGTGAGGGAAAAGATAACAAATCGCCTCCATTTCATAGTGTAGTTAGCATAGAGACCCGGTCAGCTTCTTTAACCAACTCCTTTTCGTTTAGTTATGTTTTTTATCTGTTAAAATTAGTCTAAAAACTATCACCATTATTCTTCATGGTCGTCCATGTTTATTTACTCTAAACTCACATGTAGTCTTGAGAGGATTTGCTACAAGATGTCCTGTTTGACATCTGAATGATCTTAGGCAAAATCTGTTTGTGTGTGTTGTGTTGAGCTTGTTGTCTGACCGGACACCACACGCTGTTTCATAAAACAAACATGTTATATCTAAGATTTTCTATGGTTACGTGTGGTGTCTTTCAGGCTTTGAATATGATATTCTAAAATCCTGCCGTGTGAACCAGCTTTAAAGGGACAATAAGCAACATTCCATTAGTTTAGATAGAAAAAAACTAAAGCAATTGTTTTGTGAAAAACTAAAGATATCTTTTCAGATGGAATACGGTACGATGTCACACACCATCTCTCTGTGTTTTTCTCCAGTCTCTTGCGGGCATGTATGTGCATGCAAACAGCTGCCAGTCAGGCCTTAGCCCCTCCCTCCCCGAAAAATGCCACTGCAGAGTTCACCTGCAGACCAGCAGGACCCATTATTACCACAAAAAGTGTTCTTTGGCAAATAAGCTGTCAGAAAAGGAAAGAGACAAAACGAGGACTAACATTGGCCTCACCTTTCCAAGGTGGAGAGCAGAAGCAGCTCCAGTTTGTTCCGGAGCTAGCTTTTCTCCTCCGGACAAGTGAGTCGACTTGTGTTGCTATGTTGATTGTATGCTACATTTGTGGCATGCAGGTTAATTGTTGGAGTTTGACCAGCATCTGGTTTGGCAGTATAGTTGTAAGGCAAGTAACCGATAGCCAAACTAACACAGTTAGCATTGTTTAATGCAGCCCAGTGGGCTTGTGAGCTGCCCACAATGATACCCGCGTATATTCAGGGCATTCTTATTTTGACAAATATTTTTTAAATTGAAATAGATGTTTAGATTTTGAAAGTAGAGAGTGGTGTGGCTTGTAACACATCTTGCTTTGGTCTACAGACAGTGCAATACAGCCACCTAGAGGTGAGATTTCTCGTTTTGCTTCTTTGAATTACAGAAAGCTTTATGAGATACTTCCAGAGCACAAAGGATACCGTGTGTATCGGGCCCTCGCAAAGCTATCAGCAGCCCTGCTGTCCACTATTTCTTTATAAGAAATCCATTTATTTATTGATCCTATGTAATATTACAATTTTCTGACAAGCTAAGTTTTGGGCTTTAATTAACTTTATGCCATCTTCTATCATTAAATCTTCAATAGTTAGTGCTTGGAAACTCTCCCACTGTGTGCAGTGATTTGAATCAGTTTCAATGATTCACGTTGTGAATTGAAGCGCTACCAATAAATAAACTTTTTGTTGAATTTCTAACCTGAAAATACCTACCTGAAAATCTTAGTTCAAGTCTTAACCGTGTTGTGTTGCCTCAAGTGCATGGTATGGAAGAACAAAAACTGATGAGGAGAAATCTTTGCCAATGATATTGAAAAAAAAAACAACAACAGGCCGGCTATGCAAACAGCTTCAGGCCTTGATGGGTTTTAGAGTGGTGATTTCAGCACATAGCTCATCCTGATAAAATCAGACAGCACAGAACAAGGTACAGAAGGCCAACATTTACAAAGAAGGCAAAAATGCAAAAAAAAAAAAAAAAAAACATTTACAGAAAGTTTCACTGGTAAACCACAGTCTACAGCATAGTTTATAGCCACAGGGATATTTTTTATGGACAGAAGTAACTACAGTAGACTGCCATGGGAGGGAAGCCTTGAGGAAGCAAAGTTGGTGATGCAAGGAGTATTGGAAGAAAGTAAAAAAAAAACAACAACTCTAGTGAGAAATTTGTTGACCATCATCAGAAAACTTAATTTGACAAGGTGATCTTGGGTCGTCATGGTGTATAGTAAATCCTAAACAGTAAAAAGAAGTGGTCTGAAAGAAATAGGTGGTGTATTTTAAACTGCCCAGTGCTGAGTCCAAGGATGACTTTCATTGGAATATTTTAGAGCTATCAAATCTTTTCTTATTACTTCTAGAGTATGGGCACCAAATTCCAATGATATATATTTCGTGCTTGTAAATCAGAGTGTGTAATTGTGAATAAATGTTTCTACATTGTAAACCAAAATGTCTGAGAATTATATCTTTGTGCATTCATAGATAGGGATTTATGTGTGTAAAAAGCAATTGTATTAGCACATAATTTTATTATGACACTTCTGCATGGAAGCCATGAAAATATACGGATATAGTGCAAATAAATATGAATTAAATTTTTTAATACCATCATTTAAAAAGGCATTTTTAATTATTTAAGTTGACAATTAATGGTACATTTATTTATTCCATAGTATATTTATTTATTTCATGGCATATTTTTTTATTTAATTTTGTCCCTCTTAGCCCTCCTTATTAACCAGCTACTAACACCGTGTTTCATTGTGATGATAATTTGTGATTGAAAACCTACACTGCAAATGATCATAAACATATTATGATGGTGTGCAGCATAAGTTTTCAAGCACACATTGGGTTTTGTATTTAAGCCAAAATCTCATTTTATCAAAGCTCCTTCTTCTCCGTGTTTGCTGTGTGCCCTACATGGCCTGGGGCAAACTGTAGACACAACTTCCTATCTACAGTTTCCTTGTCACTCTTCCAAGAAGGATGGACTGATCAGTCCATCATTTGATATTTATAACTTGGGATATAGTTTTTAACCCTAACCTGCAATAAACCTCACCACTACTCCCTGACCTGTCTGCTGTGTTCCTTGCTTTTTATACTGTTTGTTCCCCAAAGCACTTAAAAAAAAAGGTTGATTTTGAAGTGAAATGGGTTGATTACTAAAGCAGTCCACACAATTTGAAAACAATGTAGTGGTTTTTTTTTATAACATGACAACATGTCATGGAACGTGTTTAAGGGATTTGAATAGCTTTACAACAAAGAGGATGAGTATTTTGTAATGTTGTGGTTCTGAAACTTTTTTCTTCTTCTTTTTAGCCTTGAGGGCGGTTTTGTTTATATGACTACAAACCAGGGAGATCATTTTCTCTTTTAAATAAATGGAAAACTTTAAATGTTCACACTATACAAAACATGGTAATTTATTGGAAAGTTAAGGGAAATTCTAAAACATTCATAAAATGTATGCTTTTTACCCCAATTCTCTGTGTAGCAGATTGTGTTTCTAAGTCAACAGATAACCTTTGAGAAATATTTGCAACGCTCTTTCTGTAATTACACAGTACTTACTAGCAGTAAATACAGTAACAGCTGCACCAGTTAGAGTGGATGTAGACGATACGTGGCACGGCTAGTCCACGAAGTGTCGTCACGGTGGTCTCAGCTGAGAGCACATTCCTGTTGCCAGGTGGAGAGGGAAAGATGGAGAGAGCCGGCGGCCATCAGCAGCATTGGCTATCGGAAGTGAAAAGAGAAGAAATGTGGGGCAGCATTGCCACTCGTTTGAAGTGGAGACAGCTTGTTTGTGAAGTGGAGGCTCAGCTCTCAGCTTTCATGTCCTGCTCTTATGTGACCCAGAGAAACCTCAACTTCATAAGCCACACT
Organism: Fundulus heteroclitus; assembly: GCF_011125445.2. Taxonomy (NCBI): domain Eukaryota; kingdom Metazoa; phylum Chordata; class Actinopteri; order Cyprinodontiformes; family Fundulidae; genus Fundulus; species Fundulus heteroclitus. The sequence continues at coordinate 22,953,142 of NC_046364.1, read as the reverse complement.
CCCTATACCCCACCCCTTCAAAAAAAAAAAAAAAAAAGCCCCAACATTATCCCAGCATTTATGGGACCTGGAAGCCTGGAGCTTTATGAAGTGAGATGAATGGGTGAGCTGTGTGAGTTGTAGGACCACATCTTAGGAACGGACATTAAAAGCGTCCCACGTGTTGACTCGTTACCTGAGGAACAAATAAGAGTTTTAAGGGAATGATGTGACAGTTAATTTCAGGCTGCATAACAATAGCAATGCAGTGACATTTGATCACGATTCTTTTAATGATGCTGTCGCTCTCCATCAGCCTTCCCTCTGTGATGCCGTAAATGATTGTGTGATTAAACATGAATTAAAAGTGAAACCATGAAATTGCACGTCCTCTCGCCACCTTCTCTAAAGTTAAAATCCAGCTTTTTGACACAACTGCTGATCCAGCGCTCGGGGATGAGGGCTTGAGAGACTTAGCGTTTTTTTTTTTTTTTTTTTTTTGCCACCTCTGCATTTCTTCGCAGGGAATTGGCAGATTATTTGGTCAACCTCGATCGGTTCCACCACAGCTTAGAGGGGATACATGCTCGCTGACTAATATTGCCCAGAAATCCATCAAAGTCAAAAGGGCCTGTCCCCACTTTTAAACCTTGTGTGTTCCAATCAAGCACTCGGCGCATCAAAGCCATCACAAACGAAGGCCGTACCCCGCCTGCGCCTGACGCTGACAGATCCCAGAGAAAATAAATTATGCTGTCTGTGAGCATGAGACTGCCTACTGTAACGCTGAAGGAGGCGACACTTAACTTTAATCTTTAAAGCTCCCATATGACATAATGCACTTCTCTTTACTGGTTTCATATACTTAAAATAAAAAGTTAATAGCTGGATTTCACCTTCTCAAGAGCTTTGGCATGTGGGTCACAAGAATAGCTTACTGTTGTAGAAAGCCCTTGTTGTTTCTTGTGCTTTGCAAAACATTAGTATCGTGTGAACTTTCTCACGTTTTGTCCCATTACAGCCAAAAAAACGTCCAGTCCAGTTTATTGGGATGTTATGTAACAACTGAAGTAGTTTAAAAGAGTGAAATAAAGAAAATGACAGATAAAAAAAAAACAGATTTTTACAAATATATAAATGTAAAAAGTGTGGCCGGCATTGATATTCAGAACCTTTTACTCTGACACCGCTAAATAAAATCCAGTGCAAACAATTGCCACTAGAAATATCTTAAATGTAAAATTGTAACTCTTTGAAGGGCTCAAAGGTTTGTTTGAAGAGTAGTGAACAAAGAGCTTCTTTAGGGCCCAGAAATACAGCAGACATGTCAAAGAGGACGCTGTTGAGAAGTTTAAAGCAAAATTGGTTTATATAGTAATTCATCAACTGGCCTATTTGGAAGAGTGTCAAGAAGAAAGTTGTTGAAAGAAAGCCGCAGGGCAAATATTATGTGCATGAAGATGTTCTGATCAAACGAGACCAAAACCAAAACTTTTTTGGCCAACACACAAAACCCAATGTAAGGCGAAAAAGTAAAGACCTACGTTTTTCTCACAGAACTTAATTACCTAAACTTTTATTAATTTGTTTTATGCATCTCACCTGATGGGTCCAAAACCAGGCTGTATATGAAAATGTGCCACTGCAGGAGCATTGCAGCTTCAATGATCTGAGGACATAGATCCCCGCCTGCCTTAACAACAGAGACCAGACTTAGGTGCCTACCACACAGAATGACATTAGGTGTATGCGCTAAAGTATCGAGCCATTTTGGCTGTGCGTCCACATGGATCCGGCATTTCAGGAGACCACAAATGATTTTTGAAAACGGGTTGAAGCAGATTCATTTCAAAACGCTGGATTCATGTTTCCATGTGTACGTGCGAGCCGCATCTTTCCTGAAACGAGGACGTTGTACCTTTGCCTTTCCACATGTGCACCACTCTCACAACAACAAACATGCTGCTGTCCAGTGTTGCATTCATGGTAGGGCAAATATTGGCTTAGTTATGGCTATTAGCAGTGTCCTCGGACTCTTCCTTGCTAACCGGCCTGCTCTACACATCATGTCCCCTGCCAACGCGCATAAAGATCAGGTTGAACGCGTGTATTGTTTGTGTTTGATCCCCCATCGTGTCGCTGTGTTTACTTCATGAGTTGAAAAGGGTATTAAGCAGCGTTGTTTCTGCTTCAGCCTCCCCAGACAGTGAAAGGAGATCCGATGCTAAGGTTTATTAATGAATTTAAATGTGAACATTGCAAAACACTGATGCTCAGCATGAATGATTAGGTACGAATGGTGTGTTTGCACAGAAGTTACTGCTGTCACATCTCTTAAAGTTAACAGAAAATATGAGCTAGATTACAATGCTGAAGATGTTCATCCACTAAGAAAAGGTTTGTACGCTTCAAAACACAAAACTACGTGGGTCTACGTTGCATCCAGTGCCGACCTCTGGTGTAGATTTCCTACAAACATCACCCTGATACACTGGTCCTGTTGTGAAACATTAAGGTGGCTGGAAATTCCTGTGGGTACATGTCTCTATCACGTCTCTATGTCTCTATCACATGAACTCCTATTAAATACATTCAAGTTTTCTGATGTTATTGACTGAATGTGAAAAACTTGAACGGATGTGAATATTTTTGTGATGTACCCAGAAGTGTAGCATCCATAAAGCAGCACACTGTCCAATTATTCCCCAACCGGGTAACAATGTGTAAAAAGCACTGGTTTCACACTAAACATTTATTTTCCAAGTGTTACATTTCGGAAATGAATTCACACTTCCTTGTGATAAAGCCTAATGCAATAATCAGTCCACTTATGTGTTTTCTGTGATGTTCACTTTCAGTCATTGCAAATGCAGTGGGGTACAGTTCATAAACAAGCATGGATAAAAGCAGAATACAGTTTGGGCATCTCGCATCAGCACTAGACATGTTCATTTTGACGTATGCTACCCTGAATCAAAGGATTTTACGTTAACAAGGTGATTAAACAAAATAATTATAGCATTACTATTATCGTAAAACATCTGATGGCTCCTATTAAAAACAAAAAGAAAATAAAAAAATAAGCACCTTGCAGAAGCACTCATATCATACTCATTTTTTTCTTATACCAGTCAACAAACCACATGGTTTTACTGAAGTCTTATGTGACATACACAAACTAAAAAAAGATATGGTGATTTTTCTGTTTTCTGCCAATAAAAACACATCCGCTGTAATTTTGGGCTCCAACATGATAATCACATGTTGTCGGGTCGCTTTCTTTCAGCTGTGACAGGGATGCTGGTCAGGTCTGCACATGTAGTGACAAAAAAAAATCTCTCCCTTCCTCCTTGCCAAGTGACATTGAATAGAGAGCAGCTGTGAACAACAATATTAACATTTTCTCCCTGATTCTAAATTTGACTTACATCTGGACCCTAACCGGACCATTCTAATGTATCCAGGTTTTCTTCCACAACTTTCGTGTATTTAGTATTATCCATGTTCTGATGAACCAGCAGCCCTGTCTGTGCTGAAGAAAATGGTTCCAGCTGCAAAATGCTGTCCCCACCATGTTTCAAAGCGGGGACAGGTGATGCACTGTCCAGCATGTTTTAAGTATTTCCCTTCTGCAAAACACCGGACTTAAATTAATTAGTGATTAACAAGCATGTGTAGCACCTGATGGCATGCAAAAGGTAATGCTGTCATTTGAATCAGGTGATAATGTAATAGTTTCATTACTAGGGGTCACATGTTTTTCTTTGCCTGAAATTATTAAATTATTAACAACTGTGCTTTTAATAAATGTTACAACAAAAGCTGATTTTTTCTTAAAAGTTGGAAGTTTAAGCTCTAATAAATGAATAACAAATAACAGCTGTAAAAAAATATATGCAGAGTGACAACTGGTCAGGAGTTTTTTTGTCATCCTTCATCCCTTGTTTTCCATGTAGCAAAACTTTTTCTGCAGTTTCTTTTTTATATACAGTATTCTTCACAGCTTTTCATCGCAACAGTATGACCAGCGCCTTTTGTGCGGGAGAGGCTTTACTGATGCATCAAACAGAAACTTTTATGGGACTACCCACAGAGAACGAAGGAGCGCAGTTTATTAAACTGAGCAGGCGCGATATCCATCATGTCTGATTTGGACGTTCATGTGTTTTCGAGAATATTAATGCAAAGAAAACCCAACTGTGTTGTGTGAATTTACTCTGCCTCGCGCATCGCAGGAGGCAGCTGTTGACAGAATCTGAGATGATTCATGAAGAAAAAGGTCAGCATCTTGCTTCGTAGCTATAGTGCCAAGCAAAAGTATGCAAACGCCGCCTCGAACTTTTCTACATTTTGTCGCTTTATAAACACAAAATTAAATGGGTTTTATTGGCCTTTGATAGCTACTACATCACCAAAAGGCAAATTGTTGTCTAACAATGGCCATTAGCCATTGTTAGACAAAAAAGAAGCTCTTTGCAGGTAGAGCTTACATGTGCGTGGATGTGCATATGTGTGGTGTGCATTTGTTTCAGAGCTCCTGAGTCAGTTTTTGTTGAATCTCCTCCTGCTTTAACGTGAGGAACCTAGACCCTGTCTCGCGGCCTTCGTCAGGGTCATGACAAAACATCAACGGTTTGTACTTAAATGGACAAAGGGGTCTTACCTGGCTGGAGCGGAGCTCTGGGTTAAACCATTGGTGGACAGAGTGAGCCATATAATGTACCAACACTAATTAGTTCCCGCAGGTTTCTAGTGAATGCAGGTAAAAATAGACGCTGCAGTAATAAAAAACATGAAATCCATAAACAACATTATAGTTCAAAGATTTACAAAACAAACATCTGAAAGAAGTTACAACTAGAAACAGAAAAACACATGATTGAGTCAATTACAGGAACTACGTGATCAATAGAGCCTCATTCATAGCAAAAGGGAAATTATCCTTTTTGACAAAATATCCTACATGCCTCTCTTTTACTAAAACAATTAATCATGGCACCTCTTTGGTTGACCTTAATTGCTTCATTGCCTCTAAAAACCACAAGTCGAGGCGCTGTTGAGCTCCTGAGATTGCAGTAAGGCGTATTGTGTCACTTCCTGTTTTCTGTCGCTGCGGTGTGGATTATGGTTTGAGGTTCCAGACTCTGTCGATTTTTATCTTAATTCTCTTTTGTGAGACATCTTTCTGTCTCTAAAACATAAGCACATTTAAAACGCATTCTCTGCTGTTGCACATCACATTTGGGAACTCCTCGTGTTTCCCACGGTTTGCTTTTCTCTGCGTGGTAAGATGCCGCTAGCCTAGCTTTAGCCTTACTATGGCTTCCTTCCCTATCCTTCCATCAGCTTCTCTGTCTAAGTCTTCCCCTCTCTACTGCTCTCTGTGTCTCATGTTCAGTTATTCCTCTGCTCCCTTAAGTGATAAAGGTACGTCTAATAAATGTAGTGTTTTTGTAACTTTGCAGGCGAGGGTGTCAGAATTGGATGCCCGGCTTCGTGCTTTTGAAAAACCAGCAGATAGCCAAACCCCCTAAGCTAGCGCAAAGCCACAGAGTTTAGCTTCACGTAGCGGTCCCCCAGCAGCACCCGAGCAGCCAGGTAACCAGGCCGGCTGGGTGACAATAAGCAGAAAGCATAGCTCTAGATTTCAGCCCCAAGAGCTGCGTTTCTAACAGACCCGCTGAGAAGCCGACTCTTGTTTTTTTTTATTATTCCTTTATTTAACCAGGAAAAGTCCCATTGAGATTAACAATCTCTTTTTCAAGGGAGTCCTGGCCAAGATAGCGGCAAAAGATTACATTACAATTTACATTACAGTTTACAATAAAATCTATCTAAATTAGAATTTCATAAAACAGTTACAAACCATAGATCTCATTTCCAAACTTTTGAGCAGTCGTTTAAAATGTCCGATCGGAATCAAATCCTTCAACTTCCAGTCTTTCTGAAGATTGTTCTATGCTGTGGGGGCAGAGTACTGAAAAGCTGTCTTTCCAGCTTCAGTGCGGATACTAGGCACAGACAGAAGCAGAGACTCTTGAGAACGTAGAGAATACAGTCCAGCCGCTCTTGGTTGAATGTACTCACAGAGGTATGAGGGGAGCAGACGCAGAATACCCTTATAAATGATCATATACCAGTGAGTGAGTCTACGAGTCTCTAATGCTGGCCAGCCCATACGTATATAAAGTTCACAGTGGTGTGTGCGAGGCTTACAATTTGTGATAAATCGTAGAGAGGCATGGTAAATTGAGTCTAACATTTTTAAAACTTGATCTGGGGCATTAATATAGATCAGGTCACCATAGTCCAGAATGGGTAAAAACGTTGCAGCTACCAGTCTCTTCTTCGACTTAAAAGAGAAACAAAGCCTATCCCTGAAGAAGAAGCCAATGACTCTGGTAATTGGCAGCTAGATGGTCAGAAACCTGACCCATAAACCATACTTTAATGCCTATTAATTTGTTGTCTCTGTATTTGACAAATTAAGGCTGAATCATATTGCCAAATGAAGTACCCTGGAGTTACAGTGTCAGCATATGCAGGAAACTGTGCCAAACGGTTCTCTTTCAAGGATATTAATTCAGGTCCAGTTCTGGTTCTGTCTCTGCTGATTATCCATGTCTCATCAGTCCTACCAGCAGATATGCTCTTTGGGTTTCACGGTCCGGTTCCTTGCCTCACTTTCCTTGCCTCAGTTGCAAGGAAAGTGGAAGACACAAATGACCTGGAAATTTTACACTTTTCCAGGCTTTAAAAAAAGGTGTACAGAAAAACCAGGATTAGATATGCGTGTGAGAAAGAGTGAAAAAAGAACAATAAATAATGAACAATATTACGTAACACTATGTTATTTGTCTCACAAAATTTGGCAACACAGAAGGCTGCACTATCAGTAGCAGTCTGACCAGAGACCTCGTAACGAGGTGAAACACTGTTCATAAAAAAAGGTTTGGTTGAAATCGTCTTGTGGTTAGTTGACATTTATGTTTAAAATCCATATATTTTGAGTTGACTGTGCAAATTGTCAGTTATCCGGGTCATCGCAACAGCAAACAGGTTTAAATCGGAGGCAACCGGACTTAAGTTCAGTTCTTTCTGATGGGCTTCAATGTCCTTAACAACAGCAGTGCACCAACTACAGATTGCTGAAGTCCAAGACACCAGAATTAAAGACTCCTGGATAGGTGTCGAAACGTTTTCAGAAAGAACTGAACGAAAGTCCGGTTGCCTCCGATTTAAGACTGTTTACTGATCTTTTGAGTTAAGTCATTTTAATTGTGGGATGGGCACCCATCCATTATTGAACTGCTAACTTTGCCACAAGTAACGTCAACACCAACCAATAATGTTTTTATTTTATCTCTCAGCAAAATGCCACCACCAAAGAATAAGCTTAAACAACAGCAATACTTTGTTTTCTTAAAAAGAGTAACACTAGTGTGACAAGAACACCTAATCATACTTGGTTATTTAGCATGACTGACATTATGTGCATTAATACCAGGAGACTGATCAATACATAAGTAGTGAGGCAGTTGAAGCATTAAGAGGAGGAGAGACTGAGGAAACTCTGGTGAGGTCTTAAAGGATTAGTGATAAAAATATTATTAGAGAGTGTGAGGTGTGAAGTTTAAAAAAATCACATTATTGATAGAATAGACCCAGAAAGGAGAACTGATGAGGACTGATGTCAGGTTGATTTTTTTTTTTTCATTATTTCAGTATTTCCGCAGTACAATCAAGGTTTGAGTCAGTTATCAGCTGCACTAAAACACCCCACAACTGTTCTATTTAAATGGTGTAATGCTATTCCATATTAACTGTGAGGTGGATGTTTTTCCCTATTTATTTTTAAAAAGTGCCACCCTTATGTTCAGGTGCTGTACCTCAGACATGCATCTCTAAAGTTATTTTGTAAGTAGGAGCAGCAATGCATCAGCACAATTACAGAAAAAGAAGAGAATGGTACAGGGTTGGAGGTGAGATCTTAAAATAATTCAGTGAACATGTTTAACGTGAGGGCTAGGTTATACTATTAACAGATGTTACAGCGTATGAGCCTAAACACATCTGCAAATCAGTTGTTAAAAAATATTTATGTATAAGAAAAGCTTTTTGATATCTATTAAGTTAACTCCTGATACTGTATATTGCCATATCCATATGAAGGTCAAATTCACTTAAAATAATATAAACAACCAAGTGCAGGAGAAATTTAGACCAAGTTTAGACAGAAAATATAACCTTTTTGTAAGCTTTCAGTTTTCCTTCTTCAAGTAAGGTCAGTGCTCTACAAATTGCATGCGTCTCTCTCTCTCTTATTTTATTTTTTTTTGGTACGAGTAACTGAACCAAACATTGAAAATGTATCGGTGTAAAAGTATGCAATTAAGTTCGAAAATATAGTGAAGTAAAAGTGAAAGTTATCAAAAAAAATGTATACTCGAGGAAAGTATGAAGTACTCCAAAATATACTTAAGTACAGTCGTGAAGTATTTATACTATGTTACTATACAACACTGCTTGATATATTACCATATCCATATGTAATGATGTAATGCCATGCAGGGACATCAAGGGTTTGAGGAAGGGAGTCAACGTGAGGGAGAGACAGGAGCAGACCAACAGGTAAGACAGAGTAACACATAACAGGAGATGTTTTACAAGAGTTCACAAAAAGTCAGAAAAATGGGATTGCTTTCTTGTAATAAGTGCTGTCTTGTTGCAATATGACCTATGTTTACATGCACAAAATTTCACGATCAATTCAAATGTATTTGGATTAAAATGGTTAAAAAATAATCAGATTATATCGTCAATTAATCTGATCATCATGTGCCTTTATAGGCCCCTGGGTTTATTCAGAAGAGAATCACTCTGACATGCACAGTTATTAAATTTCCCTTAAAAAACACAAAAGAAGTACTTCTGTCTTTGCTGAACAACAAAATCGAGTTGGTTTGTCTTCCGAGCGCCCAGCCTGGACTTGCACCAGGTTCTAAGTACGGTTACTGAATAAATAACTTTGGGCTCTTTTAATGTTTCAAATAGAAAGGTTGTAATAGGAGCAGAGACAATTTTGCTCCTCAACATATTTCTGCCACCCAATGCAGAAATACACCATGCTGACAACATACACACATGCACAACAGGTCAGCTTGCCACATTCAAAATAAGTTGATCCTGACAAGCGTTTGCAGGCATCCCAATCTGATTGTCAATCGGCATTAACCACCCGTCTCATTAGGAGTCCAATTTCATTCAAATTGACTTAATCTGATCACAATATTTCACCCGATGCGTTTCTATTCCGATTGACCATTTATTCTGGTCACTCTTGTCTGTGTAAACGTAGCTATTGTGGCTTTTCTTTTCAGAGCATTCAGTGTGGGTATAGACAGTTGAGAGATTCAGAAGTGAGAGGACAGCCAACGTGTCAGAAAGTTGTCACTGAAAGAACCAGTTCCAATGTCTGTCAATCTACATAAATGTATTCTTGACCAATAAAACATATTCAACCAATTATGGATCTGGAAGGTTTCCAATATGAGTCCCCCAATGTTCAACACATTCCCTCATCCTTGATATGAACAACAAAGCAGAGCACCTTGATAGCAAAAAAGAACACTTTAAAAGCAGGTTCCTCTACATCCTGCATAGCCATTACAGAACTGTCCATCCTACAGTGTGATTAGAAGAGAGTTTGGTCCTGGTTCTGTTCATTTATTTTCAGGTTTTTGTTAATTTGTGCAATAAAAAAAAACAAGAAGAATGTAATTTGGCATTTAACCGCACTATAAAGGTTCTATTATATTTGGAGATTATTACGCTTTTTGATGTTAAAAAAATCTCTTTGAAAATCCAGAATGCAATTTGCCAGTGACACTTAATTCACTTTGGAGTTTGTGACCATTTTCACCACAGAGGCAGCTAGCACTGGACTGATGTTGAGTCAACCAGAAAGGATAGAGCTTTTGACATGATGATGCCGGAACTTCTGTTTTCTAGCTGCAGATGCATCCTTCGCTACAATTGTTAAAGTGGACATTAAGGGCATGCTGGGGCTTTTTTTTACCTTATAAGCAACAAAAAAAGGAATTGAATAATTAGTTTACTTGTATTGCCTTTTTTTAATTACTTCTATTAGTCATGGAATAAGCTTAAGTAGTTCAATTAAATATCTGCAGAATATTTTTTATCCGATTACTCGATTAATATTCACAATAACCAATAGAATACTCAATTACTAAAATAACCTTCAGCTACAGCCCTACACTTTTCATGTTTTGACTTGTAAAAAAAGAGAAATCTACAGCAGTCATCCTTTTTCCTTCTCATTGAAGCTTAGGGTTCTCATATAACAAGTGATATTTAACAGATGCAATGCTTCTCCTCCCACTTCACATTTGTGAAACACCGTGTGTCGCTCCGTCACCCCAGAAAGTTGGTGTTTGTAACAAAATGTGAAAAATAAAACAATCATGAGGTTTCAATCCTTTTGCAAGGCACTGTAAGTATAGATGGGTTAAAGTTTTATCTATCAAGTATCTTATCTCAAGTAATTTAACAACTCATCAGCTGCTGAGCCTCTACAAAGTCATCCATAATTTATTTCATTCACTCATTAAAAACGCATCATTGGTAGGAAAGGAATGTTGGCATCACTCAGTAAATATTAAGACACTATTGCCGAAACTTTAATGAAGGCCAGTGAAAACATGTACCAAGTCATTGTTACATGCAATGAAGCAGCAAACGTCAACGTCATTAATATCCCACCGCTCCGAATTTAAAGCGACAGTGCAGCAATTCTTCATTCCTAATTAACGGTAAGTGTATCTAAAAATAGTTCAGAACCTACTTTAAAAAGAAAGCATCCATTATTCCTTTTGTTGTGGATGAATTCAAACAGAAAGGCGTAATTTATTTTTAATTTTGGAGCTGAACAACATGGTCTTTTTGTTTGAAATTAAAACGATGTGTCAAGGTGACAGTCTTCTACCGATCTCACATACTTTAACTCTTCCCTTCTCACTCGCAGCCACCCCCCCATAGTTAAATCTCTTACACTACAAGAAGCCCCCCCTCCCATAAAAGCACAGGTATATACAGTGGTGTAATTGCGTAGGTGTTGTGGTTCTGGGTAGCTGCACGTGACAGGGAAGAAGTTATTCAGCACAGGTCCCACGGGTTTGGCTGTCTGCTCGTTTGTTAATGACAAGCATTTGGGGGAGTCATCGATTTCCCCCGGCACTAATTAAGAGCAGACTCATTAAAACGTTTGCAATACATCCTGTGTTAAGTTTGCAGTTGTTTTGTTGCGCTATTTTTTTTTTTCCTTTCTATGAGCATTCATCCTTTTTTTTGTGATATACAGTCTTGTGACATCACAGAGAAAAATGAAGGGATACTGTCAGTGGTCCTTCGGTTATTCAGCTTTTTGTCAAACAAAGGGACAGAAGCACAAGGCTCTAGTTGGATACATTTGACTCATTTCAGGTTGGCATGTCCATTTATTGTATATAAATAACAGACAAAGCTCCGTTTTATTCCAAACGCGTTTCGAGGGGACGGGCAGCTGAAGATTAGTGGTAAATATTTAACACAACTGTTGAAATAATGAGAGAAAACTCCTGGCTTTGGTTCCAGCTAAGCTCACTAACAGTGGGAGGCATTTGAGCAGACATCCATTTAGGAGCGCAATCTGTCTTAAAAGCCCATGCCTCTTATTCCGAGCAGCCATATTGATCCATCCAACTGTTCTTCTTGTGTGTGTTTATGTCTGCTGCCAGGTCAGATATGTGTTCCTGTTGCTTGCCAATGTCCGTGCGCTGCTGCCTGACCACAGTTCACAAGGTGATTTGTTGGATTCTGGCTTCACTTCTTTTTTTTTTTCTTTTTTTTTCTTGTTAAATGGTTGCACCCTTCTGTCACTTTCTTTTCCAACTAGGGCAATTGTTTTTCCTTGTATTTAGCAGATGAAGATGCCAACAAATTTGCTGGTACCCCTACAGCTTATTGAGCCCAGGCTTCATTACTTCTGAAAAGCGATTCAATTACAAGCAATTATCCTAACTATAGCTGCATGCCTGAGTAAACAAATAAAATTGTGGAAATGAACGATTTGCTGTTAATTTTACAGACATCCACGGTAATGTAGACAGGGTTGTTATAAGCTTAGAAGACAAGTCTGTCTCACCATTTGTCAGCTTTGTCACTGCCTTTATGTGACATTGTCCCTCAAAACCTATGGCAGCCATTATAAACCCCAGATCTGAAGGTGAGTTACTTAGACTTACTTGTTCTGTAAGAACTTGGCACAAAAAGTAAATAAACTTGTGTGTGGTAAATCTCTTAATTCTGGCTAATAAATTTTATAGAGTTTGAAAGCTGTTTATTATCCTTTAAATGGCAGCACATTTCCAAGGGAAAACCATCTGCAGGTGGAGCAACAGAGTTCAGTACAGTTAATTTCCTCTGCTTTAATCATAATCAGTATTAATCACCAAGTTTGTACACACAAACAAGGAATTTGACTTTGGTTCAACTTTGTTTCCAGTTAAGACAATTAAGTACAGATACACAAAAAAGAAAAAGGTTTTCTTAGAAAGAGGAAGGTTTGATTGGTGCAAATAAGCGCAGTATACAGCTGGGTACAATCCCTTTGGTGACTGGTTTTTATAAATAGCACTCTGTAGCACTGACCTGAGAGGATATGCGGAGCCTGCAGAGATGTTGGCAGCCTTATGTCTGACCCTAGAACTGTCAAAGTCCTGGATGGAGGGAAGGTCAGCCCCACCAATCCTCTCTTTGCAGACATAATTGTCCGTTGTGGTCTGGACCTGTTCTGCTTTGTGAATGAGCCAAATTACACAGTGATGAATGAATACAGGATAGACTGAGTAACGGTGGTGTAGAAAATGAGTCCAACCTTCCTTCCACAATGATCTTGTGGAAAGTTAGACATCTTCAGTTGTCACAGGAAGTGCAGCCTCTGCTGGGCCTTCTTTCGAACAGTGTGCATGTGTGAGGACTGAGTAACGCCTATGTAATGTGCAGTTTTGTACAGAAATGTGACACTTATTTACTCTCAGGTCGACCTGGTCAGAAGAGGTAAGTTCACTCAAGCAGGATAGATTGGACCTGGACATGTTTGAAAAGCAGTAAAAAGAGACAGTAATTACTGGCGGTGTTTCAATACGAAAAGCCACACAACAAAATAAAACCACTTAGTATTCCTGAAACTCTTTCTATATGAAATCCACTCAAGATTTTTTTCAATAGAACAAAGAACAAAAGGAATGCATAACAACAAGATAATGAAACCGGGTCCAAATAAAGAGTCAAAAACAGCAGTCCTCAATCAGTGTTCAGTGTCCTTGTCAGTGTCCATCCACCCGGGTAGCCTGATTTTCTGTTTCATCTCATCTGAGTGAAGATATGGCTGTCCTCCTTCCAGACAAACAGTAAAACAACCACCGACGTCACCCGTGTGTACGCTGGCGCCCTGCTTCTCAATCTAATGATCCTAGCTCTGACTTGCCATCATCAGTATCCACTCAATGATAAAAAAAAAACAACCAGCATGATGTGACTGTTGTTGTAGTTTCTGTTTAAAATAGAATATTTTACTTCCATGTTTCAGTGTAACTATTTACTCATTAACTCTATCATATGTTTTTTTTTTCTTCATTAAAACGTGTGTGTATGGGTAACGTCTATTTTTTTTTTTTTTTTACTAATCACAGCAGCAGACAACAAATTATGAAATGAACCACGTACAAATCATCTTCCTTATAGGAAAAATCAAATTAATTTACCTTAAGTAACAGTGCACACAGCTGTGTGTGCATGAACTCAAACTAGCTCCCTTCACTTTACAGCATGTGCTCCGTCATAGCAATAGCGAGCTTACTGCAGGAACTTCCACAGAAAATTATTAAACAAATACTCTTCCTATCATTAGAGAAGACTTGTGATACATGATAGACCACCTACACCATAAAGTAAACTAATTAGACATGATGGCTAATAACATTATCACTCCCATGAGTTTTTGTCTGCCCAAAATATGAGACCAAGAAGAACTTTGTTCCTCAATACAGCTCTCTCCCAGAAGTAGAAATTCTCCATAAAGTCCAAAACTCTAAATACCATATTGTTTTATACGTTTGATGGACAGTAATCAACTCAAAAGAAAGATATATTGTCTGTTGCGGGTGGACTGTTTGTAGCGCTCACAATGTAGTATGGGAAATTTTCTTAAGAGGGAAAACAGCAATGCTGTCATTGTGTGTGTGGATGAATGCTGCTGGTGAAAATAAGGAACTACATCAAAATCCCACTATGCATGGTTTTACACTGTTGAACAATAAAACAATTGATATTACATTATTAGTGCAACTGATGGGTTTTACAGGAAAACCTCGGGTTCAGAGAAAGGGTGGTTCCTAGAAAACTGAAATTATTCACAGTAGACACAGTGCTGTTGAGGATGTTGAGGGGAGGAAGTGTGAGGGGTGTTGTCCGGATATCCACTGCCAAGTCCATGTTGCTCTGAATGCACCAGTCGACCAGCTGATCAACATCCTGTTGGTATGCAGACTTGTCACCATATTGGATTGTCTGCAAACTTCAGGAGATTTGCAGACTGGTTCAATGAGGTGCAGCCATTTGAGAAAATGAGTGGGGTTCTTGTGCTGGTGAATATGCCACCTAGCCTCACCTGGTGCTGACAAATGTTCACTGACAGGTGCAGCCCGACACTGTGACCTAGGTGAGCTTCTGGTGGAGAAAGTCTGAGTTGATGGTGTTGAAGACCCAGTGGAAGTCCACAAACAGAATCCTGGCATACTTTCCTGGGTGGTCGAGATGGTGTAGGATGAAATATGGTCCCAGGTTGACTGTATCACCTGCCGACCTGTTGCTTGGTAAGCAAACTGCAGGGGGTTCAGCAGGGCCTGTGATGCCCTTCAGATAATTCAACATCAGTTACTCCAATAATTTTGTGGCCACAGCCATCAGGACCACAGACCTGTAGTTATTTAACCCTGTGACGGTGCATTTATTGTGGACTGGGATGGTGAAGCAATAAATGCAGAGATCAAACAAATGTTATAATTCAATAAAGGCAATATAACCCGAGTAAATGCAAAATGTAGTTATTAAATGATGATTTCATTCATTAAGGGGAAAAATCTATCCAAACCAATCTGGCCCTATGCGACAAAAGTAATTGCTCCTGAACCCAACTAGTTCTGCCACCCTTAAAGCAACAACTGACATCAGGAATTTGTGAAAACGGGCAACTAGTGACTCGTTGTCACCACTGAGCAACTTTAAAGTAAATACAAAATTGTGTTAAACATTCACACCACTCACCTTTTTCACATATAGTCACATTACAACTCTAAATGTCAATGTATTGAGTTTAATTTTAATGCGTTGAATTTTAATGTGATAGACTCCCTTCAAGTAGAACATGAGTGTGAAGTGTTTTTAATTATTTCTATTTAGCGCCCCTGAGTCAGCAATTTGTAGAACTATCAGAATCAGAATCAGACATACTTTAATAATCCCAGAGGAAAATTACTTAAATGGTGTGCTCTTTTAGCTTTGGTTGTATACGGTTGTAGTCCTGCTAAGAGATAAATCCTCAACCCACCCTGCACTGGTTCTCTAACAGTAGAAAATACAGCACAGGAGTTACAGTGAAAAAGGTCCATGGGAACCTTCTAAATCCTGCTACATGGGGCAACAGGACCATCTACAGTTTGGTCTGTACCTGCAGTCTGTAGTATGAGTAAGGCAAGGCAAGGCAAGGCAAATTTATTTATATAGCACAATTCAGTACAGGGACAATGCAAAGTGCTTTACATAATTAAAATATAGCAAATTAAAACAGAATAAAAGCAAGTAGGAATAAAATGTAGAGTAGGAAAGGATTCTCTGTAATTATTAAAGCAATGGCTTTGCTGCATTGAGAATACATAACTATAAACATATGTAGACAAATACTATTAATAAACTCTGGAAAGAGAGTAAAATTTAACATTGCTTTAGTTGGTCCTTAATATTAATGGCTTGATGTTTTTTTGGCAAATTTTCAGCGTATCTAATTTAGGTCTCTGAATTGAATTGATGATGTTGAGAGTCATAGCTAGCTAAAAGTAGTATGTGACATCTTTCCAGACAGATAATGTTCTGTGTTTAGTTTGATCTTTTGATTTGACTGTGGAGGAGTGTCAGGTTAAAACCTTTTATACTCTTGTTAATATTATATAGTTTATAAAATGTGGCACTGTTGAAAGATTCTACTTGTTGGAAACCATTGCTATAATTTTTTTTAGCTGTTCTAAAATATTTTTGACCAATTTTGTTGGGATGGGTGGCGATGACTTGTTTTCAATTGTTTGAGAACCGCTGGATTAATGGAACCCTTGTCAAGATTTAGACTTAGAGAACTTTATTGCCATTTTGTATGTACAGAGTGCATACAGAACGAAATTTCGTTGCATACAGTATACAACAGCGTAAAGTATTGTGCAGTGCAAGTAATATGTGCAAAAATGCAGTAAACGTTGAGTTGTGTACTATTAAAATGGATAATAAAGGTTCGGCAACGTTGGTAGTGCCAAATAAAGATGCAAATGTGGTGCAAAGTCCAGTTTAGAGTTCAACAGTTTGATGGCAGCGGGGAAAAAGCTGTTGCAGAACCTGGTGGACCTGCAGCGGATGCAGTGGAACCTCTTTCCAGAGGGCAGAAGGGAGAACAGTCCATGGTGGGGGTGTGAGGGGTCACTGATGATGTTACTGGCTCGGGACACAGCACTGAGATGAAATGTCCTTAATGGTGGGAAGAGGAGCCCCGATGATCCTCTCTGCTGTCCTCACCGCTCTCCTCATGTTCTTCCAGTCGGAGGCGCTGCAGCCTCTACACCACACACAGAGACAGCTGGTCAGAATGCTCTCTATGGTGCTTCTGTAGAAGGTTGTGAGGATGGGCAGGGGCAGGTGGGCTCTCCTAATCCTCCACATGAAGGACAAGCGCTTCTGTGCCCTCTTCACCAGTGACGTGGTGTTCACAGACCAGGTGAGGTTGTCCATGATGTGCACCCCTAGGAATTTGGGGCTGCTGACCACCTCCACGGCTGAGCTGTTGATGAGCAGTGGAGTGTGGCGAGGCCGGTTCTTCCTATAGTCGACGGTGATCTCTTTCGTCTTCTCCATGTTCAGTATCAGGCTGTTGTCTCTGCACCAGCCCACCAGCTGCTCCACCTCCTCTCTGTAGTCCCGGTCGTTGTCGTCTCTGATCAGGCACACCACCGTTGTGTCATCTGCAAACTTCACGATGTGATTGGTGGTGAACCTGGGGACGCAGTCGTGTGTCATTAGAGTGAACAGCAGGGTGCTCAGGAAGCAGCCCTGAGGGGAGCCCATGCTGAGGGTGATGACATCAGAGGTGTTCTGTCTGACCCGGACTGACTGAGGTCTGTTGGTGAGGAAGTTTAGCAACCAGTTGTGAAGGGGTGTGCTGAAGCCTAGATGTTCCAGTTTTCCTACCAGATGCTGTGGGATGATGGTGTTGAATGCTGAACTGAAGTCCAGGAACAGCATCCGCACATAGGTGTTCTTCTCCTCCAGGTGTGCCAGGCTCAGGTGAAGAGCAGAGGAGATGGCGTCCTCAGTGGAGCAGTTCTGCCGGTAGGCAAACTGGAACAGGTCGAATGTTGGGGGGAGTCTGGAGATAATGTGTTCTTTTACCAGCTTTTCAAAGCACTTCATCATGATGGGAGTCAGTGCAACAGGCCGGTAGTCGTTAAAACAGGTGACTTGAGGTTTCTTCAGCACCGGAATGATGGAGGCAGACTTGAAGCATGCTGGCACTGTGGCGAGTTGTTAAAAATGTCTGTGAGGACACCAGCCAGCTGACCTGCACACTCCTTGAAAACCCGCCCAGGTATCTTGTCAGGCCCTGGAGCCTTCTGCGGGTTGACTCTCCTCAGAGTCTTCCACACGTCAGCTGTGTCAAGACAGAGTACCTCCTCTTCCTGATGGGGAACAGCTTTAACTGCTGGAGTGCTGTTTAGTGCCTCAAACCTCCCAAATAAGTTATTTAGTCCATTGAAGAAGTCAGCATCAACTTCACCCACCAGGGGTGATGGCGTGTTGTAGTCAGTAATCGGCCATATGCCTTGCCACATGCTCCTGGTGTTGGTGGCGTTGTGGAACAAATCCTGGATTTTCTGTGGCTCCGCTTTGCTAACCTGATGGCACAGTTCAAGTTGGCTCTCGCTGTCCTCAGTGCCTCTTTGTCACCAGACTTGAAGGCTGAGTTCCGTGCTTTTAGCGCTTGGCGAGCCTCCTCAGTCATCCAGGGTCGTTGGTTGGCTCGGGTGATGATGTTCTTTGTGGTGCTGATGTCCTCGATGCATTTGTTGATGTAGGCTGACACAGTCATGGCATACTCATCAATGTTGATCTTGTCGTCATATGTTGCTGCAGCTTTGAACATTCCCAGTCAGAGCACTCAAAACAGTCCTACAGTGCCTCCATGGCCCCCTCAGTCCACCCCCTGGCCTGCCTGTAGGTTTAGCTCTGATCAGCAGGGGCCTGTATGCAGAAATTAGCATTACAGAAAGTTGGTCTGAAGAGCCAAGGTGGGGGCGGGGGGCTGCTCTGAATGCGTCTTTTTTATTGGTGTAAACTAAGTCTAGAGTGTTCTCTCCCCGTGTAACAAAATCCACATGTTGGTAGGAATGAGGAAGAACAGTTTTCATATTGGCCTGGTTAAAATCCCCAGCAATGATTAAAATGCCCTCCATGTGTGCAGATTGCAGCTCTGAGATAGTCCGATAGAGGACACTCATAGCCTCTTTAGTATTAGCGCTGGGAGGCACATAATCAGCTGTGATGCTAACAACAGTAAACTCTCTAGGCAGGTGGAAAGGTCTGCAGTTAACAGTCAAAAGCTCTATGTCCGGAGAGCAGAAGCTGGCGACTGATTTAGCATTTTTACACCAGTTGTTGTTGATGTAAACACACAGCCCGCCCCATTGGGACTTACCGCTAAGACAGCTGTTTCTATCGGCGCGGAAAGAAGCGAACCCCTCCAGGCTAACGGTGTTGTCCGGGATCAATGAGGTAAGCCATGTCTTCTTCAGGATGAGAGCACAGCACTTACTCAATTTCCTCTTTGAAGAGAGTTCAAGTTGTAGATGGTCTATTTTGTTATCCAGTGAGCGGACGTTGGAGAGCAGGATGGAAGAAAGCGGCGTTCTGTAGGGGTTTGTTTTTAGCTTAGCTATTAGCCCGTCGCAGCAGCGGCGCTTCTGCTGCCGGTCACACCGCCTACGCTTGCTTCACCTGTGCTGCTCCGCAAGTCCGCTGCATCATGGGCCTCTGGGACTTGTGCCCGAAGAACTCCGAAGCGACGTAAACGGTTGAGAGAGGTTGTAGTTATGAGTCCAAAAACACTTGATGACAGTAACTCCAGCAGGCGCTGATGGTCAAGTACTGATGTACCGGGTCGATGAAAAGTTTGTAGCGAGTTTGGCGGCATATTTCTGTAGAAAATGCCGCAAGTTGTTGGGAGCTGTAAGCAGCCGCAGCCTGTCAGGGTGCTGCCGGAAGGAGTAGTCAGGGGGTCTAGCCTCTCAGTTTAGGTTTTACTCAGGGAGTATAAATGAATACCAACCTATGCCATACTCTTCAAGTTATCATTAAAAACATTGAAAACCAAGAATAATTTGCCTTTTGGTGAAGCACTACTTTGTGTTTGTCTATCACATAAAATTTTAATGAAAAGCATGGTTTGTGGCTGACATGTGATGAAATATGAAAAGGGCCAAGTGGTATGGATAGTTTTGCAAGGGAGTGTTGAGATAGATTAAGTATGACACATCACAGCTGCATAAACATATAGATTCATTTGAATCCCCAGTATTTTACTGCTTAAGCAGTTGTCTGTCCCCTTAATATGAACCATTTATCTTTTCGAGAGGCATGCTTTTTCAGCTCAAACTCCACTGCATCATCCAACACTTCATCTCAGGTGGTTTTGCATGCATATCATGTGGTTTTGAAATGCCACTATATTTAGAGCTGTCAGCAAGATTAAACTGGAGTAAAAGTTGTCATCTGAATGTTCAGAAGCAATGTTGTTTGGAAACTATTTTATAAGTTAGTCAAGATAATTTGAAAGACCTTGTTTCTGACGGTTCTCCCTGGAAAACTGTTTTCTTCATAAAAAACACAATGCTAACCAGAAAACTATGCAGCTTATTCAGTGTAATAAAAACAAATTTCTTTTTGAAGCATGCAGTTGCTGAATATCAAAAATGTTGTTTTTCTTTTCAAACTTTTGTTCAGATCAGACGCATTTTCACAGTTTGTACAAAAGTAAAGAGGCCATTCTAAAACGTTAGGGCAGAAAACCAATTTTCAAACTCCTTTACTGACTCAAATGCATTCCTTTTATAATAACAAAAAATAAAAAGAAACTGATTATGATTGTGGGTCTTTCACTCTCATAACTAATAGTAACTGATTGGAAATTATTTCTTCATACTGCTCGCTACTTTTTCTATTTACTATTAAGAGTGTCACCTGAACCTCTACCACGTTCAGCCAGGATAACTTTGGGAAATGGAAAGTACAGGTTTAAATATGACTATGTGGAAGAAGATCTAAAAGTAAGGAGCTTGCAAGAAGATTGTAGTGACTCTGTAGAATGCAGACACTCAAACTTTCTTGGGGGGATGTTATAGCTATATTTTTGGTCCAGACTCTGTCCCCCTCTTTGGTGTGAATGTTCATGTTTTGGTCTCATTTAAGCAGAATATCTTCTTTCACATGAATCTTCAAGATGACCCCCTTTTGTTGTTGTTTTTTATCCAGGCACTCTTACAGAAAGCCCATCTTTCTAAAGCATGCAGCTTAAAGTGCTCCTAAGTACAGACACTCAATTGCTGCTGTGGAGCTACGCCGGTCCATTGGGGCTGCTTTTAGTCTGCTGGTTACCTCTCTGATTAATACCCTCCTTACCTGATCTCTTGGATAGTTTTCCTTTTGTGGTAAGTTTCTTGCGTTTGTTTTTTTTTTAAGATTTCTTCTAAGGATTCTAATTAGAGTTGTATTCATCCATTCATTTTCTGACACATCTATCCCTTATGGGGTCGCGGGTGGTGCTGGTGCCTATCGCCAGCTGTCATTGGGTGAGAGGCGGGGTACATCCTGGACAGGTCGCCAGTCTATCGCAGGAGTTGTTGTAACGTACGAGAACTGGACTCAAGATTCAGTCGGAAACAGGACTGTGGCGGCAAGTTTGTTTATTGAAAGCAGGAAGTGGTTTCTGCGTTTTCGGGACACGGAGCCTGCGGCGCGGCCGTGAGTTCCTGGACAGAGGCAACAGGTTAGTGATCGGCGGGTAATGAGAGGTTAAGGAGAGGACGGCCAGATCACTAACCTGATGGCGGGGTTTGGCGGCAACAGATTCGAAGGAGGAGGTCCGGCTGCTGAGGGAGTCTGCGGGCTCTGGGCCGTTGAGCGGCCGGGTCTCCAGACGGGCGGTCCTCCTTGATCTTTCCAGAGACGAGGTCCACAGACGGTCGGAGCGGCGGTACAGAGGGGCCAAGGCAGAGAATCTTAATCGAAGACAGGTCCAGGGTCCAAAACCAAAGGTCAGTCAGAAATCGGCAGACAGAAACAGACGAGGGTCAGGCTAGCTCGGAGTCAGAGGGAAAAAACAGATCAGGACTGGTAACCGTATAACTGGCAGATATTTCACAGGCTGGAGGAATCGGGCTTTGACGCGAGACACTCTGGCACTGGTGTCAGGTCGGTAAGCAAGTTATATAGGAACAGATGCAGGTGGGATCCATGAAGGGTAATTGCAGGAAGCCCAGAGTGGACAGGTGTGCTGAGTAGTGACTTGGACTGACACCAGTGCTGAGATCATCACAGAGCCCCCCCCTCAAGGGCGGATACCAGACGCCCTAGGTTGTTCAGGGTGGGTCCTGTGGAAATCCCTAATGAGAGACTTGTCTAAGATGAGGCGAGCGGGAACCCACTGCCGTTCCTCTGGTCCATAACCCTCCCAATCAACCAGGAACTGCACACCCCTACCCCACCTTCTTGACTTGAGGATCCGCCTCACGGTAAAAGCCGGGGCACCATCAACCAGACGGGAAGGGGGTCTGGAGGTGGGAAAAAACCTTGAAGGCTTGACGGGCTTGATTCGGGAGACATGAAAAGTTGGGTGGACTTTCATGGTTGGGGGCAGATGGAGCCGGACCGCTACCGGATTAATCACCCTGGAGACCGTGAAGGGACCAATAAACCGGGGCGCAAGCTTCTTACTCTCAACCTTAAGGGGAAGGTCCCTTGTGGAGAGCCATACTTTATCCCCCGGTTGGTAAGGTGGGGCTGGAACCCGTCGGCGGTTGGCCGCCCGGGCCTGGACCTGAGAGGACCTAAGGATGGCTTTCCTTGCCATTCTCCAGACCCGCTGACACCTCAATGCAGACGAGCGGGCAGACGGGACCCTGGACTCCCTCTCCTCGACGGAGAATACTGGCGGCTGAAACCCGTACACTACATAAAAAGGGGAGAGCCCGGTGGAGCTGGAGGGTGTAGAGTTAATGGCGTGCTCCACCCAGGGCAGGTTCTGGGCCCACTTGGTAGGATCGGACTCACAGATGAGGCGAAGCTTGGTCTCGACCTCCTGGTTAAGTCTTTCGGTCTGGCCATCAGTTTGGGGATGGAAACCAGAGGACAGGTTGACGGAAATCCCCAGCATAGAGCAGAACTCCTTCCAATAGCGAGCCACAAACTGAGGGCCCCTATCAGAGACGATGTCGGTTGGTAACCCATGCAACCGGAACACCTCTCTAGCCAGGATGGAACCCATTTCCTTGGCAGAAGGGAGTTTGGGTAGGGGAGCCAAGTGGACCATTTTAGAAAATCGATCCACTATGGTAAGAATGACTGAGTTGCCTCCTGAGACAGGCAGGCCAGTAACAAAATCCATGGACAGGCTGGACCAGGGCCGGGGGGGTATAGGCAGAGGCCGGAGCAAGCCGGACGGAGCCTGACGGGAAACTTTAGCCTGGCAACAACTGGGGCAGGCGGAAACGAATTCCCTGACGTCTTTTCCCAAGGAGGGCCACCAAAACTGAGAGCGGATTAGGCGGAGGGATTTGGTAATCCCAGGATGGCAGTACAGGCGGGAACCATGGCAAAGCTTGAGGACCTTGTCCCTCAGGGGTTCAGTGACAAAGAGCCTGTTCTTGGGGCATGCTTCGGGGATCTGGGTCCCATCAAGAGACTGCCTGACCTCGCTCTCTAATTTGAGCCTGGTGACAGCACATCTTACTGTGTCTGGTAGGATGAATTCGGGTGTCATGCTGGGATCCTCCTCCTCCACCTCAAACATTCGGGACAGGGCGTCAGGCTTAGCATTCTTGGAGCCTGGCCTGTAAGACAGGGAGAAGTTAAAACGACCAAAAAATAGGGCCCACCTGGCTTGTCGGGGATTTAGTCTCCTCGCTGTTTTCAGATATTCCAGGTTTCGGTGATCCGTCCACACCAGGAAGGGGACTTTGGAGCCCTCCAACCAGTGCCTCCATTCCTCCAGTGCCAGCTTGACCGCCAGGAGCTCCCGGTTTCCTACGTCGTAGTTGCGCTCTGCACTGGTTAGCTTTCTGGAAAAATAAGCACAAGGGTGAACCCGGCCGTCCTTGGCCCTCTGACTGAGAACGGCCCCAACGCCGGAACTAGAGGCATCAACTTCAACAATGAATTGCCTCTCTGGGTCGGGGGAGGTGAGAACTGGGGCAGAAGTGAACAAGTCCTTCAGTCGCCTGAACGCCTTGTCTGCTAGATCATTCCAGGAAAACTTCTGCTTACAGGATGTCAAGGCGTGAAGGGGTGCCGCCACTTGACTGTAGTTCCTGATAAATCTTCTATAAAAATTTGCAAACCCCAGAAACCTCTGTAGCTGTTTCCGATCGGTTGGGAGGGGCCACTCAGTGACCGATCGGACCTTAGCTGGGTCCATTGACATCCGGCCAGGAGATAGAATAAAACCGAGAAAAGAGGTGGTGGTGACGTGAAACTCACACTTCTCTGCCTTTACATATAACTGGTTTTGTAAGAGGCGGAGTAAGACTGAGCGGACCTGTTGTGTGTGGGTAGCTAGGTTGTCGGAGTAGATGAGGATGTCGTCCAGGTATACAAAAACGAATCGCCCAATCATGTCTCTCAGGACCTCATTAACAAGGTTCTGAAAAACAGCCGGGGCATTGGTGAGCCCAAACGGCATGACTAAATACTCATAGTGGCCCGTTGGGGTGTTAAAGGCGGTCTTCCATTCATCCCCCTCCCTAATTCGAACCAGGTGATAGGCGTTTCGCAAATCCAGTTTTGTAAAGACTTTGGCCCCCCTGACCTGGTCGAAAGCCATGTTCATGAGGGGGATGGGGTACCGATTCTTTACGGAAATATCATTGAGCCCCCTGTAATCAATACAAGGGCGGAGAGAGCCGTCCTTCTTCCCCACAAAGAAGAACCCAGCACCTGCAGGAGAGGAAGAGGGGCGAATGATACCAGCTCTTAGAGCCTCGTTGACGTACCTGTGCATGGCATCGGACTCGGGGGTCGACAGAGAATACAGACGACCTCTAGGAGGAGTTGTCCCGGGTAGCAGGTCGATCTGACAGTCAAATGGGCGGTGCGGAGGCAGGCTTGTGGCCCTGGCCTTATTGAAAACCTCCCTTAGATCATGGTACACCGCAGGAACCTTGGATAAGTCTGGGTAGGTTTCCTCCATGCTGCCATCTGGCGTCTGAAACGGTTGGGCTGAAAGTAGACAAGAACCAGAGCAGGAGGGAGACCACCCAAAAATCTCCCTTTTCTGCCAGTCTATTTGGGGGTTGTGTCTCCTCAGCCATGTAGCACCCAGGACAATCGGAACCTGTGGAGAGTTGATTATCAAAAAAATCAGCCTCTCCCTGTGATTACCTCCGACTAACAGTTCGACAGGTTCCGTGACGAGATGAGAGTGGTGAAGTGGGCGACCGTCCAGTGCCAGAACATTATGAGGAGGTGATCCCGGGAGGAGTTTAATGTTCAGGCTCCTGGCCAGTCCCTCGTCCATAAACTCCGTATCTGCCCCAGAATCAATGAAAACAGAGAGATTGTGAAGTTTGGGAGAGACAGTCAGTGTTGCAGGGAACAAAAGTTCTGGGGAGGTTGAGAATTTTGTAAGGCTCAATAGGAAACTCCCTCTTCCTAATGAGCCTGACCTTTTACTGGGCAGGAACGGACGCGGTGACCCTCACCACCACAGTACAAACAGAGATCTCGTTGCTGTCTGTGCTGGCGCTCCTCCTTGGACAAAACTGCTCTTCCCAGCTGCATGGGTTCCGGATCAACTGGACTACGAGAGGCTGACGGCCCAGCTGGAGAAAAAGAAGTGGCCCAGGAACGGGGTGGGGGGATGGGTCGACGCTCCCTTCGCCGTTCCATTAATCGGAGGTCGATTCGGGTAGCAAGATCTTCTAGCTGCTTGAGAGTCTGGGGATACTCCCGGGTAGCGAGCTCATCCTTTATCTTTCCATTTAACCCCTCAATAAAGGCATCCATAAGAGCCGGCTCGTTCCACAGGCTATCAGCAGCTAACAGGTGAAAGTCAATAATGTAATCAGAGACAGTCCTCTCTCCCTGTTTGAGAGAAAGAAGCCCCCTGGATGACTCCCGGCAGGGCAGCACCGGACTGAATACTCTGACTAATTCTTGTGAGAACTCATAATAGGAATGGCTAATCCGGGAGTCATTCTGCCATTCAGCAGCTCCCCACAGTCTTGCCTTGCCGGTCAGCAGGGAAATTATATAAGCAATTCTTGAGCGATCCGTAGGGTAGGAAGAAGGCTGCAACTCAAAGTGGATCTCACACTGAGTGAGAAACGCTCTGCATTGTTCGGGATCGCCCCCGAATGGCTGAGGCGGGGTCAGACGCGGCTCAGGCAACGTCACTATGCGTGACGCGGGATCGGGGAGAGGTGTTTGCGGAAGCGCCGGTGCCGGAGCCTCCTGGCCGCGGAGATGACCTAACATCTCAGCGACGCCCGACTCTAGCATGGAAATTGATTTTTCCACGCCAGCACGCCACTCAGCATCCGCTGAGGAGTCCATCTTTGGCCAGAGTGTACTGTAACGTACGAGAACTGGACTCAAGATTCAGTCGGAAACAGGACTGTGGCGGCAAGTTTGTTTATTGAAAGCAGGAAGTGGTTTCTGCGTTTTCGGGACACGGAGCCTGCGGCGCGGCCGTGAGTTCCTGGACAGAGGCAACAGGTTAGTGATCGGCGGGTAATGAGAGGTTAAGGAGAGGACGGCCAGATCACTAACCTGATGGCGGGGTTTGGCGGCAACAGATTCGAAGGAGGAGGTCCGGCTGCTGAGGGAGTCTGCGGGCTCTGGGCCGTTGAGCGGCCGGGTCTCCAGACGGGCGGTCCTCCTTGATCCTTCCAGAGACGAGGTCCACAGACGGTCGGAGCGGCGGTACAGAGGGGCCAAGGCAGAGAATCTTAATCGAAGACAGGTCCAGGGTCCAAAACCAAAGGTCAGTCAGAAATCGGCAGACAGAAACAGACGAGGGTCAGGCTAGCTCGGAGTCAGAGGGAAAAAACAGATCAGGACTGGTAACCGTATAACTGGCAGATATTTCACAGGCTGGAGGAATCGGGCTTTGACGCGAGACACTCTGGCACTGGTGTCAGGTCGGTAAGCAAGTTATATAGGAACAGATGCAGGTGGGATCCATGAAGGGTAATTGCAGGAAGCCCAGAGTGGACAGGTGTGCTGAGTAGTGACTTGGACTGACACCAGTGCTGAGATCATCACAGTTGTATTCAGTTTTTTTTTTTTTTTTTTTTTTAAAGGACATGATAATTGTAAAATGGGCTAGAAAAGGCACTTGACGTGGCATCAGGACTCGAGAGATAGTGTTCCTGCCAGTTGCCAAAATGTCCAAAAGTCAGTCAAAAGAGTAAGTGAAGGCCAGCAGAGGAGAAGTCATACGTCCGGAGCAAACATAAGTCGCTCCAGAATATAAGTTGCATCTGTTGTGAGAGAGGAGAGGACAGCCTCTCCTACGTTTCTACTAACACTGCTTTCTTTCTGCTCACTTTGAGCCCTCTACTTTTCAACCAACATTCCAGCTGTAAATGCTGGGTTTCTCCATTGGAGCAAGTTGAAATGAAGCTCCTGGGACTCATGGTCTTCCAAAATGATTAGTATTGCGGCTGTTGGCAATGTAATTTGCACTCTTCCTGTCCAACTAGCCGAGAAACCAGCTGTCTCGGGAAAAATGTGACGTCATTTGAGAATTGCCCCAATCCCTATTTGTCTCCCATATGAAGACGCGCTGTGGGTGGAGGAGCTGTAGAAAACAAGTGAAGATGACCGTAGATCATTCTATTTGCCATTTTCTGTTGAAATGCAGGACCATCTATACACTCTACCCAGCAAGAGAGAAGAGAAAGTAACCAAGAAAAGAAAAAGTAATAATAACTGGGAGAAATGAGTGTCTATATCGGTGCAGCTGTTATTACCGGGTGGAGAAAATTCATGTAGGAGTGGGGATATAAAATGGATGTGGAGGTACATCAGGACCAAAACCTCACGCCACAAGAACAGTTTTTTCCCATCCGCTACCAGCCTTATCAACAAGGCCCAGAGCCCCCCTTGACACTGCCTCTTTCCCTCCTCCATTCAGGACTCTACAAGCTACACCAACGCAGCATCTCCAGACCTTCTGCGTTACATCAACGCGCAGTCTACTGTGTATATAGCTCTGTATATTTATTTATTTTGTCTGCACCATCAACACCAAGTCAAATTCCTTGTAAGTGCAAACCTACTTGGCAATAAACTTGATTCAGATTCTGATATCAGCCGTTCACTGTCTGTAGTGTAGTAGCAGGACTGGGTCTCTTTACTTATATTAATATTAGGGCTGGGCAAGTTAACGCGTTAATTTCGCGTTAATTCATTAGACTATTAACGGCGATAGTAATTTTATCGCGCATTAACGCATGTTGCTCACATGCTTTCAGTCAGTGTCAGTCAGCAGGCGCGCTGACTGCAGCGCGCTGTCACGGCAGCACTCCTCCTCCCCCTCCCCTCTCGTACATGGCTCAGCGGCGCCAGCCAATCAGCACGCACGCTCAGCCTGGCCCGCCCACTCAGCTCTCACACAAACTTAATACACAAACAGCTGAGAGAGACCGCAGCAGCGAAAAAACCTGAACAGGGGAAGTAGCACCGTTTGGCTTTATTTTAATACCGTAAATGAAATCAAGCTGTATGTTTTGTAAAAAGCCGGTTCATTTCAGTGGAAACACAACAAATTTATCTAAGCACGTGAAAAAACATGAAAACGTCGAGCCCCAGAAACGGAGAGAGGAGACGAAACTTCTCTCATTGCCCCGACAAACCCACAGACGTCTCTGACTGAGGCGTTTCAGTCCTCCAGGGAACATCCAGGTAGATCAGTGGATGGATGGATGGATGGATGGATGTTACTGGAGCCCACACATAACATGTAATTAAGACCTTGAAAGAACCCAGTACATATATTAAAAAGTGTTATTTAAGATAAGATAACATTAGCTAATCCTTTTTTTATCCCACGACGGGGAAATTTATAGAATTAAAGCAACAGGCAGGTGCACACAACACAGACAAAATTACATAAGGATTGAAATATATAAGAGGTGGATTAGCGAAAAAACACTGAACATAACATTATTATTATTATTATTATTATTATTATTATTATTATTATTATTATTTAATTGTAATAATAAAATAAAAACCACAAAACCCAAAAGGTCAACAGTTTCATGATACATCAAGCTTAGGGACTGGCTAATATACAGCAGGTCAAAAAAGGCCATATTTTGGCTGCAGTGCTTGCTGTTCTCTTATGAAGAAAAGATCAACTAGTGCACTAAATTCAATAGATGGGTTGAAAATATCCAGTATAAAATAAGTGCTACAAATGTTACAACACTTTTGTTCATATGGCAGCAGAACATTAAAATAAAAGTGCTCTTTACACTACTTTTGAATTCATTCTTGGAGTTTGTAAGTACAATGCGATTAATCGCGATTAATCGCGATTAATCAGGGCGATTAATCGCGATTAAATATTTTAATCGTTGCCCAGCCCTAATTAATATTGAATTATATTAGACCCCAAATAAGCAACTGCACATTCAGAAACAAGGCCAAAAACCCTGCTATTATATATTAGCTATTAGCAGGAGCTGATACACGAGGACATGTTGACATTGTCACGTTCATGACACTCCACGGCTTCTGCAGTAGTTATTACGTGCTCAACGGTGAGGTTGTTCAGATTTCTTTTAGCGCACCACTAGATGGTGCCCCAATGTGAAAATATTACACACTGGGGGTTTAAAAGTTGAAATAAGAACCAATATTGCGACATTGGAGAATAGCAGAAGAATGTTGCAGAGTAAGGGAAATTTGTATCAATTTCCTCTAGCAGCCTATGACAGATTAACTACATAATGAGCTAAGGATAACCTAAGCAACTCTAAATATACTGTAAGGGCACCCACCCAACCCCGTTAGTCCCTCAACATGCAATTTAATTCGGCTTCAGGTAAACTCGAAATACAACCACTATCCAACGTTGTTGAGTGCTGATGATGTCTAATGTGTCAGCAAGGCGTCCTGGGCAGGATGACCTTCACTTACTATTTGTCTAACTGTCAAATAGAGTCTTCAGCATTGCCGTCACTGACCTGAGTGTACCAAATTTTCTGCACATAAAGTTATTCCCTTTAGGTGCCAGAAGCCATGTAGGAGATACAGAAAACATGGAAAAGGGTGCTCTCGTCAATTAAGAACAAAACTGAATCTTGGTATACCTGTAAAGCCCTGGTAGGGAAGTAAGACTGCTCATCATTGTGATTACACCATTCTCATTATGAAAAAAGGCAGTCGCAGTATCATACTGTGGGGAGGCATTTCTTCGTCAAGGGCAAGGATGCTGGTCAGAGATGACAGGAAGATAGATGGAGGTACAAAGCAACACCGAAAGAATAATATGTTAGACGCAGCAAAGGACCTGAGACTGGGGTGGAGGTACACCTTCCTACAACAAAGCCAGAACTACAATGAAATGGTTTAGATCAGGGTGTTGAATTCAGTCACAGAGAGGTCAAAACTTGGAATATCGACTACATTGAGGGCAATCAGGCTAAAAGGTATTCATGTTCTGTGAACAAAATAGCCCCTTCTAATCAGAATCATGTGAATATATGTATATGCTTATTTGTGGACTTGGTAGATTTAGGTTTAAGGTAAACAGTTTAACATGTTTTTTTCATTCTGGAGAATAATCTGCAAAGGGAGCTATGGATCGGCTCATGGTGAGGAGTAATTTCAACATTCAAAATTTGGAGCTTGTTAACCAAAGTCGGCAAAATTACAGTGAAAGCATACAGAAAGCTGCTCAGTAAAATGGAAAAGGGGTTTGATTGCTGCAACACCAATCAAGATTTTTCCATTGTTTATCAGAAAATGTAAATATGTTTTGACCAAATTTTTTATGATATAAATTAAAACATAAAAACTAACAAAATTATTCCCCCCCCCCCCACACATTGACTTATTTTCTTTCTACATGTCTCCTTTCTAACAAATCTAAACTTCTTTGTTGAATTATTTTTAAGCCTAAATCTGCCATGAGTCTAAATGATTGTGGGTTTATATCAAACAATATTTTTATGTTAGAGGAGCTCAGTCAAAGTCCAGACCTAAATCCAAATTACAATATTTGGCCAGACTGTAAACTGATGTTTATGGACACTTCTTTGATCTGTAGATTTGCAAGAAGGTAAATATTTAACACAAAGGATTGCAATTGTGGTAATAGGTGGGTCTACAAAGTATTATCCCAATGGGACTGAATACAATTCCAAGTTAGAGGGCTGTATATTAATCTATCAATTGTCACCACACCCATAATCCTTTGGGTTCACAGGAGTTGGGTTTAGTTGTCACTCCATCACGGGGCAACACAGAAACACACAGGGCAAATGACGCATGTGCTAAAATACATATTAAGGCAATTTCGACTTTTGGACCGTTTAAGGAAGCCAGAGAGGAGATTTGCAGAAAGGAAAAAGTGTTTTCGACCCTGCCTGATGTCTTATGTTTCTGCATATTTGTCACAATTGAGTGTTTTAAAACATTAAGCATATTTAAATTAAGTTTTTTACTATTAGGATAAATAAAATTCAAACCCACATGGCCCTGTGTTACAAAGTGATTGCCCCCCATTAAAGCATCATTTATTTTGCGTTTATCAAACCTGAGTTCGTCTTCTCTAGCCACACCCAGGCCTGATTACTGCCACACAAGTTCTCACTCAAGAAATCACTTAAACAAAGTGAATACAGCAAAAGATCCTAAAAGGCTACACGACATGCCGAGATCCAAAGAAATTCAGGAAAAAGTCAGAAAGAAAGTAACTGAGATTGATAAGTCTAGAACGGGTTACAAAGCCTTTTCTAAAGCTTTGGGACTCCAGTGAACCACTGTGAGAGCCATTATCCACAAGTGGTGTAGACATGGAACCATAGGGAACTTTCCCAGGAGTGGGCGGCTGACCAAAATTACCCTACAACAACATATAAAGAACTGCAGGCCTCACTGGCCTCAGTTAAGGTCACAGTTCACACCTCCACATCAGAAAGAGAAAGGGCTAAAATGGCTTCCATGGTAGAGGTCCATAAAAAACCCCACTGCTGAGCTAAAAGAACATTAAGGCTCATCTGAATTTTTCCAGAATGCATTTTGATGTTCCCCAAGACTTCTGGGAAAATATTCTGTAGACTGTGCTGGAAAAGGCTCATTCCAATTTATTACAAACGGCTGATACCAGTTGTTGCTGCTAAGGGTGGCTCTACCAATCATCCAGACATATTCTGTCTGGAGAGAATATGTGGCGGTCCTTTCTGACTGGCATTGCATTCAGGAATTTAAACATTCCTTAGAACTTCATCTTTGTTTTTCCAGAATGCATCTTGATGTTCCCCAAGACTTCTAGTAAAATATTCTGTAGATTATAATCCCACATAAAATGTGCAACACCTTTTTTCTGCCCCAGAGAATTCATGCATTTGAATCTAGATAATGTTAAGTTTTCTTAGCACATGGATCATTATCTAGACACTGTTTTCTGCCATTCCAAGACAATCATATATTAGAATAAATAATTTGTAAATCAAAGACGAGCTGTTGCAGACCCGATGATCTGTTGCTCAGTTGGCAAATACATCCCATTTTACTTATTCTTTATTGTTCTTTGGATAATGGCCTACTTTAGTTATGATCTGCTGTTGGGCAGCTTTTGGAAACAAGTGGAATGAACAGCCTGCAACAATATCCAGTGTTAGCAGCCAGCTCAACAAAAAGCTAATGAACCATAGCAAACAGCTTGTGGGGTGTAGCAAAAGGGAGAAGTTACATCAAAAGCCCGTCATTGACTGCTGGAGCACGCTTAAGTGAGCAAACTATATCCTAAGGCTGGTGGAAAACAGACACAATCCATTGACATGTATACAAGTCAAAGTAAGATAAGCAGCTGCCAGTGTTGCACCAAAGAACAGACGCCACACATAACAAAGATTTCACTTTAAGTTGCTGTGAAAATAAATCTTGTTGACTTTTATATGGTGATTTTCCTGGGTTTATATGTATTCTACTCTTGACGGAGCAACCAAAATCATTCACTTTGACAAATATTCTCACTACTATCACAACTAGTGATGTTAACATTAGAACTTTTATATACACCATATCAAGGTACAATCCTATACCTGAAAGACAGGTAACATAAAACAAAAAGAATTGGAGAATAAAACACTTTTTTTCTTTTCTTTTTATTAAATATAATAAAAAAGAAAATGTGCAAATACTGGTGAGAAATAAATGAGGACATCTCCACATTTATTCCAACTTGAAATAACAGAAAATTCACGAAGATGTTTCACTGTTTTTTGTTTGTTACTTTCAAATTATTTGGATCCCAGAACAGAGGGCATAAACATAATATAGTATGTTAGGAAAATAACCTTATACCCACTGTGAAGCATGGTACTATTTAAAAATCCACTATGTATCTTCTATCAGCAGGTGCTTAAGGAAAATATGAGACCTTCTGTAAAAATGACATTAAAGCTGAGGCAAAGCTGGATTCTGCAACATGGCAATAACCCAAAACATACCAGTAGATACACAGAGAACTGGCAGTTAAATAAGACATATAATGCCCTGGGTCGAGCTATTAGTGGGTAGGGTGTTGTTACGGCTTCAGTGGTTCCCTGCCTTTTTCCTGGAGACCGGCCTTCTGCAGGTGTTGTGCTTTCCCTTGATTAGTTCTCTGCAGCTTAAAAAGTGGCCGTGCTGCAGCAGAGGGGAGAGCTTCCTTCCCTCTCCCTCCTCAGAATCCGTTTGGTTTGTATCTTGTGATTGGGTTTTGCTAGGTTTGTTTTGACATTTGCTTAGTTCTAGTTGGTTAAAGGTTTTGTATTAATCTATTTTGGTTTCTCATTTCAGTTATTCATTCTTCCAAGTTTTATTTCTTTAATATAATTTAATAAATTCCAATTTCATTGAATCATAAAATCCTTGTGTGGTCTCCATTAATGTTACCCCACCAAACGGGCCTGGTGGACGTAACATTGTGGGGGCTCGTCCAATTTATGTGGACTAATTATGCTTGTGTGGTCTCCATTAATGTTACGTCCACCAGGCCCGTTTGGTGGGGTAACATTAATGGAGACCACACAAGGTGTTGATGTGTAATGGTGTTGAACTGTTCCAACACCATTAAATCACAAAGGGATTCAAAATCATTCACACCTTCAGCTGATAACCACCGACAAAACTGGGTGTAGTGTCTTAATTAGAGGTATTGGGATGGAAACTTTCTCTGTGCCTCTTCATAAGATCTACTTGCAGTCAGAATTGGTACAAGGAGCAGTGACGATAGCTGTTCGTCCTTCTTTGCCTGTGGAGGGTGTGTCTCTCATTCTAGGAAACAATCTGGCAGGTGGACGTGTGTGGCGAGATGTTACTCCTCCTCCAGTGGTCCGAGCTTGTCCATCCGTTTCTGTGTCAGACGTATGTGCTCAAGACTTTCCTGAGGTTTTTCCAGCTTGTGCAGTAACTCGTGCCATCACTCGTTCTTTGGCTGTTATGGAGGTTGAGTCTAGTAAGCCTGGTTCTGTTCTTGAGAAGACTGCCTGTTTGCCAACTCTTCCTGTTCCTTTGTCACTCAGTGAGTTTGTTGCAGCCCAACAGGAGGACAAAACCTTAGCTGCTCTGTTTGATCAAGTCCAGACAGCTGAACAGGACACAAAAGTGTCATGTGGGTATTTTCTACAAGACGATTTGTTGATGCGTAAATGGTTGCCCTACAGTGACCGGGAAATTGTTGGTCCAGTTTATCAAGCCGTTGTCCCAGTCAAGTTCAGAAATCTGGTTTTGAAATCTGCTCATGGAGAATTGTCTGGACACTTAGGAGTCAATAAAACTTATAATCGAGTTTTACGACATTTTTATTGGCCACGTCTGAAAAAAGATGTTGCTTACTTTGTGAAAACCTGTCACACTTGCCAGTTAACTGGGAAACCTAATCAGATCCTGAAACCAGCTCCACTTTTTCCCATACCTGTTGCTGGTAAACCTTTTGAAGACTTGATCATAGACTGTGTTGGCCCACTGATTCCTTCAAAGTCAGGATCTGTGTATTTACTGACAGTTATGTGTAAAAGCACTCGTTACCCTGCAGCCTATGCTCTGAAAACAATTACGACAAAGTCGGTGGTCAAAGCTTTGTCTAATTTTATTTCAGTGTTTGGGATTCCAAAGACCATTCAGACAGACAGAGGGACCAATTTCACT
Source organism: Fundulus heteroclitus (assembly GCF_011125445.2). NCBI lineage: Eukaryota > Metazoa > Chordata > Actinopteri > Cyprinodontiformes > Fundulidae > Fundulus > Fundulus heteroclitus. The sequence goes on along the minus strand of NC_046364.1, from coordinate 22,918,150 downwards.
TCACGCATGTTTGCTGAGATTTTGAAACAACTTGGTGTAGTCCATCAACAAAGCAGTGCTTATCATGCTCAAAGCCAGGGGGCGCTAGAGCGTTTTCACCAAACCCTGAAAGCATTGTTGCGAGCATACTGCACAGAGTTGAGTAGAGACTGGGAAGAAGGTCTGCCTTGGCTTCTTCTGGCAGCTCGTGAAGTTGTGCAAGAAAGCACAGGGTTCAGTCCAAATGAACTTGTCTTTGGACATTGTGTGCGTGGTCCTCTTGCTATTCTAAAAACAAACTTGGAAAGTTCCGATCCACCATCAAACCTGTTTGACTATATTAATGGTTTTCGTCGCAGACTTTTCTTGGCTGGCAAACTAGCTTCTGAGAATCTTAAAAAAGCTCAGAGAAAAATGAAACGATGGTTTGACCAGAAGGCTGAAAGAAGAGTGTTTCACCCAGGAGATAAGGTGCTTGCCTTACTTCCCATTCAGGGTTCACCATTTCAGGCAAAGTTTTATGGTCCATATTCTGTGCTGAGACAAGTGTCTGAACAAGACTACATGGTTTCTACCCCAGACCGTAAGCGACCAACTCAGCTTTGTCATATAAACTTACTAAAGCCTTATTTTGGTCGGACTCTGGAAGAAAACGATGTGAAGGCAGTTGCTTCATCTGTTAAAGTGGACTTGAGCGGCACAGCAGGATTAGATGAGGATGTGCAAACTCCAGATGATGCTGTGTTTCAGCCAAGACTTAAGAACTCTGAAATGTTGTCTAATTTGCCAACATTATTGAGTCATTTGTCTGTAGAGAGGAGTGAGCAGCTTAAGCAGTCAATTTTGGATTTCCATGCTTTGTTCAGTGACATTCCAACCTGTACTAACTTAATTGAGCATGACATTGATGTGGAAGGTGCGCAGCCCATCCGTCAGCATTTTTATCGTGTTCATCCAGAAAAAAGTAAGCTTTTGGAGTCTGAAATTCAGTACTTGCTGGACAATGGCCTGGCTAAACCATCTTATTCCAGTTGGGCTTCACCCTGTTTGTTGGTTAAAAAACCTGATGGCACTTATAGATTCTGTACTGATTACAGGAAACTGAACAGCGTTACAAAGCCTGACTCCTACCCACTTCCTCGGATGGAGGATTGTGTTGATCGTGTTGGGACAGCGAAGTATGTGAGTAAATTTGATTTGCTCAAAGGTTACTATCAAGTACCCTTGTCTGCTCGAGCCCAAGAGGTGTCTTCCTTTGTTGTACCATCTGGATTATACTCTTACACGGTAATGAGTTTTGGTCTTAGGAATGCACCGGCCACATTCCAGCGGTTGATGAATCGGGTAGTGGCTGGATTAAAAGGTTGTGCTGTCTACTTGGATGACGTAGTGGTCTTCAGTGACACATGGGCTGAACACATACAACACATCCAGAAACTGTTTCAGCGTCTTCAGGATGCTCGTTTAACTGTGAACTTAGCAAAATGTGAGTTTGCGAGAGCTACAGTAACTTATTTGGGAAAAGTTGTTGGGCAAGGACAAGTAAAACCAGTAAGAGCTAAAGTCCAAGCCATTGATAGCTTCCCTCCTCCTACCTCAAAGAAGGAACTAATGAGGTTTTTGGGTATGGTGGGTTACTATAGAAACTTCTGTAAGAATTTTTCTACTGTAGTTGCTCCATTAACTGACCTATTAAAAGCTAAAGTCCAGTTCAGGTGGTCCTCAGCCTGTCAGAAAGCTTTTGAAAACATTAAGATCCTCTTAAGTACTGCACCTGTCTTGTCTACGCCAAGATTAGATCGGCCATTCCAAGTACAGGTTGACGCAAGTCAAGTGGGTGCTGGAGCGATTTTGTTGCAGACTGATGAGGAAGGCATTGACCATCCAGTCTGTTTCTTTTCTAAGAAGTTCAATCAACATCAATTTAATTATTCAACCATTGAGAAAGAGGCCTTGGCCCTTATTTGGGCACTGCAGCACTTTGATGTGTATGTGGGTGGGGGTGCATTTCCTGTTGTGGTGTATTCAGATCATAACCCTTTGACCTTTTTGCACTCCTTACAGAGTCCAAGTCAGCGGTTGATGCGATGGGCCTTATTTCTGCAACCTTACAACCTTGTTATTCGGCACATTCCAGGCACTGAAAATGTGTTAGCTGATGCATTGTCTCGTGCCATTGATGGACCAGAATGGCAAGAGGGATGGTTACAGAGGTCCGTGTTGGGATCCTCTGTTTAAAGGGGGGAGGTGTTACGGCTTCAGTGGTTCCCTGCCTTTTTCCTGGAGACCGGCCTTCTGCAGGTGTTGTGCTTTCCCTTGATTAGTTCTCTGCAGCTTAAAAAGTGGCCGTGCTGCAGCAGAGGGGAGAGCTTCCTTCCCTCTCCCTCCTCAGAATCCGTTTGGTTTGTATCTTGTGATTGGGTTTTGCTAGGTTTGTTTTGACATTTGCTTAGTTCTAGTTGGTTAAAGGTTTTGTATTAATCTATTTTGGTTTCTCATTTCAGTTATTCATTCTTCCAAGTTTTATTTCTTTAATATAATTTAATAAATTCCAATTTCATTGAATCATAAAATCCTTGTGTGGTCTCCATTAATGTTACCCCACCAAACGGGCCTGGTGGACGAGCCCCCACAATGTTACGTCCACCAGGCCCGTTTGGTGGGGTAACATTAATGGAGACCACACAAGGATTTTATGATTCAATGAAATTGGAATTTATTAAATTATATTAAAGAAATAAAACTTGGAAGAATGAATAACTGAAATGAGAAACCAAAATAGATTAATACAAAACCTTTAACCAACTAGAAATAAGCAAATGTCAAAACAAACCTAGCAAAACCCAATCACAAAATACAAACCAAACGGGTTCTAAGGAGGGAGAGGGAAGGAAGCTCTCCCCTCTGCTGCAGCACGGCCACTTTTTAAGCTGCAGAGAACTAATCAAGGGAAAGCACAACACCTGCAGAAGGCCAGTCTCCAGGAAAAAGGCAGGGAACCACTGAAGCCGTAACACCTCCCCCCTTTAAACAGAGGATCCCAACACGGACCTCTGTAACCATCCCTCTTGCCATTCTGGTCCATCAATGGCACGAGACAATGCATCAGCTAACACATTTTCAGTGCCTGGAATGTGCCGAATAACAAGGTTGTAAGGTTGCAGAAATAAGGCCCATCGCATCAACCGCTGATTTGGACTCTGTAAGGAGTGCAAAAAGGTCAAAGGGTTATGATCTGAATACACCACAACAGGAAATGCACCCCCACCCACATACACATCAAAGTGCTGCAGTGCCCAAATAAGGGCCAAGGCCTCTTTCTCAATGGTTGAATAATTAAATTGATGTTGATTGAACTTCTTAGAAAAGAAACAGACTGGATGGTCAATGCCTTCCTCATCAGTCTGCAACAAAATCGCTCCAGCACCCACTTGACTTGCGTCAACCTGTACTTGGAATGGCCGATCTAATCTTGGCGTAGACAAGACAGGTGCAGTACTTAAGAGGATCTTAATGTTTTCAAAAGCTTTCTGACAGGCTGAGGACCACCTGAACTGGACTTTAGCTTTTAATAGGTCAGTTAATGGAGCAACTACAGTAGAAAAATTCTTACAGAAGTTTCTATAGTAACCCACCATACCCAAAAACCTCATTAGTTCCTTCTTTGAGGTAGGAGGAGGGAAGCTATCAATGGCTTGGACTTTAGCTCTTACTGGTTTTACTTGTCCTTGCCCAACAACTTTTCCCAAATAAGTCACTGTAGCTCTCGCAAACTCACATTTTGCTAAGTTCACAGTTAAACGAGCATCCTGAAGACGCTGAAACAGTTTCTGGATGTGTTGTATGTGTTCAGCCCATGTGTCACTGAAGACCACTACGTCATCCAAGTAGACAGCACAACCTTTTAATCCAGCCACTACCCGATTCATCAACCGCTGGAATGTGGCCGGTGCATTCCTAAGACCAAAACTCATTACCGTGTAAGAGTATAATCCAGATGGTACAACAAAGGAAGACACCTCTTGGGCTCGAGCAGACAAGGGTACTTGATAGTAACCTTTGAGCAAATCAAATTTACTCACATACTTCGCTGTCCCAACACGATCAACACAATCCTCCATCCGAGGAAGTGGGTAGGAGTCAGGCTTTGTAACGCTGTTCAGTTTCCTGTAATCAGTACAGAATCTATAAGTGCCATCAGGTTTTTTAACCAACAAACAGGGTGAAGCCCAACTGGAATAAGATGGTTTAGCCAGGCCATTTTCCAGCAAGTACTGAATTTCAGACTCCAAAAGCTTACTTTTTTCTGGATGAACACGATAAAAATGCTGACGGATGGGCTGCGCACCTTCCACATCAATGTCATGCTCAATTAAGTTAGTACAGGTTGGAATGTCACTGAACAAAGCATGGAAATCCAAAATTGACTGCTTAAGCTGCTCACTCCTCTCTACAGACAAATGACTCAATAATGTTGGCAAATTAGACAACATTTCAGAGTTCTTAAGTCTTGGCTGAAACACAGCATCATCTGGAGTTTGCACATCCTCATCTAATCCTGCTGTGCCGCTCAAGTCCACTTTAACAGATGAAGCAACTGCCTTCACATCGTTTTCTTCCAGAGTCCGACCAAAATAAGGCTTTAGTAAGTTTATATGACAAAGCTGAGTTGGTCGCTTACGGTCTGGGGTAGAAACCATGTAGTCTTGTTCAGACACTTGTCTCAGCACAGAATATGGACCATAAAACTTTGCCTGAAATGGTGAACCCTGAATGGGAAGTAAGGCAAGCACCTTATCTCCTGGGTGAAACACTCTTCTTTCAGCCTTCTGGTCAAACCATTGTTTCATTTTTCTCTGAGCTTTTTTAAGATTCTCAGAAGCTAGTTTGCCAGCCAAGAAAAGTCTGCGACGAAAACCATTAATATAGTCAAACAGGTTTGATGGTGGATCGGAACTTTCCAAGTTTGTTTTTAGAATAGCAAGAGGACCACGCACACAATGTCCAAAGACAAGTTCATTTGGACTGAACCCTGTGCTTTCTTGCACAACTTCACGAGCTGCCAGAAGAAGCCAAGGCAGACCTTCTTCCCAGTCTCTACTCAACTCTGTGCAGTATGCTCGCAACAATGCTTTCAGGGTTTGGTGAAAACGCTCTAGCGCCCCCTGGCTTTGAGCATGATAAGCACTGCTTTGTTGATGGACTACACCAAGTTGTTTCAAAATCTCAGCAAACATGCGTGAAGTGAAATTGGTCCCTCTGTCTGTCTGAATGGTCTTTGGAATCCCAAACACTGAAATAAAATTAGACAAAGCTTTGACCACCGACTTTGTCGTAATTGTTTTCAGAGCATAGGCTGCAGGGTAACGAGTGCTTTTACACATAACTGTCAGTAAATACACAGATCCTGACTTTGAAGGAATCAGTGGGCCAACACAGTCTATGATCAAGTCTTCAAAAGGTTTACCAGCAACAGGTATGGGAAAAAGTGGAGCTGGTTTCAGGATCTGATTAGGTTTCCCAGTTAACTGGCAAGTGTGACAGGTTTTCACAAAGTAAGCAACATCTTTTTTCAGACGTGGCCAATAAAAATGTCGTAAAACTCGATTATAAGTTTTATTGACTCCCAAGTGTCCAGACAATTCTCCATGAGCAGATTTCAAAACCAGATTTCTGAACTTGACTGGGACAACGGCTTGATAAACTGGACCAACAATTTCCCTGTCACTGTAGGGCAACCATTTACGCATCAACAAATCGTCTTGTAGAAAATACCCACATGACACTTTTGTGTCCTGTTCAGCTGTCTGGACTTGATCAAACAGAGCAGCTAAGGTTTTGTCCTCCTGTTGGGCTGCAATAAACTCACTGAGTGACAAAGGAACAGGAAGAGTTCAAACTTTTCTTTAGCTAGAATACATATTTTTCTTGATATCTGTTGTTTAATAAGTAGAAGAAGGCTTACACTGTGGTTTATTTGCAATTGGATGCATTTAACTCCTGATACGAAACATCTAGATTAGCCATCAATATGTGAACTTTTCTTTTGAAAGAGCTAAATATTTAATGGGGTGTCTCAACTTACTTATACGAGTGTATGTCATGATTTCAAAAAGTTATGGTTAAACTGCTAAAATTTCCCATTATACAGTTCTTAAGGCTTAAGGTGGTTTTCCTGAGATGTCAGAGAGAGAGGAAGCAAATATTAGAGTGGCACAATGCTGCTCCTCAGCTGTGTGTTGCTGCACACTGCTGTTCAGATGACATGAAAGAAAACAGGCTTTTCCAACAAACTAATTAATCAGCTAACATCAGGTTGTGAAAAATCACAGCTTTTACACTATAAAGAGAAAAAAAAGGTGAAATATGTGCAATAAGCATTAGAAAACTACTAAATATAAAGTGTGTTTATTCTACATCTTTCTACATATCTTCGATATGAAAAGGCATAATAACAATGAGTATGATACAGACAGCATTAAAGCTGCCAAGAGTTTCCCCAAGTCCCTTTTTGAGTAACTGTGCATGCTCAAGACTGTCTTATCTGCTCTTGCACTTCTCAGGGGGATCACGTGAAAAAAAGTGTCCCAAATCCACTCTTATTTCTTTCTACTCAGGATTTCCTCTTCTTCTCATAAACTTGAATGTGGTTTGTTTCTTGTGACTTTCAGCCATGTTCAAAGTATATGGTGAGAGCAGCGGAGCTTCAATGAATGGCTAACACTGAAGCTAACCGCTAAACTAACCGGATACATAAACACGAGAAGTGCACATGCGCAAGCGGAAACTAACAAAGAACGATGCACATTGACATTACGTGAGCGCATCAAAACGATTTACATGTATGACAATAGATAAGGAGATACGCCCAGAACTTGAGGGACAGAGAGGGGTGAGAGCAGAAACAAAACTCTTACCAATCACTGCTCTTCAGTGCAAAGAGCAGTGAACGGTCAGTTGGTGAGAGGCAGTGTATATTATAATGCAACGCAGAGGTAAAAACGGCAAACAACCTTGCATGTACACACTCCTAATGACAATTTAGAGAGAAGAATTATCATGGCAACTCCAAGAAGAAAGACCTTAGGATTGGAACTCAAGATCTTCTTGCTTCAAGGCAACAGTGCAGAGTGCAATGCAATGCTAGCTAGAAGCAGAAGCTACATCATTAACAAGTGTCTCTACTTATATATTTAATTGAATTTCCCTATTTAATTTTACACTTTGAATACAAATTTGAATTGAATGGTATGGACAAGTATGTAGCATGGTTGTTGTGTGAGCTGATTAGTAACATTAATGTCCCCAACATCCTGATCCATTGGATGCGTCAGTGAAAAAGACCTATTACCATTTCTGCCGGACTAACATATTCATAGTGATGAGCAAATACATTGCATATGTCAACACAGTGCACGGAGGATGCATCATTTAACCTCGTTTGACAATTACTTACAAAACATTAAGGAATTTAAACTACTGACTTGACAACTGCAGGGGGTGGGGGCAATGAAACAAACACACAGGTACCAAGTATCATTAATGTGCTCCTTATTAGCTGACAGTCAAAGAGAATAAAATCATAAGAAGATCATAACAGAAAATCATAACAGACTTTAAGAAATGTTCAATTAACACACTGGAAAAGTAAGATAAAGGGTTGACAAGCTGAAACAAAGTTTACATGGATTTGTGGCCCTCTCTTCCATCATTGTTGCAACATTCTGAAAATCAAATTAATTAGAATTCACATCTTGTGGCTTTCCACTCTAAAGACTACCCTTTTCCCTAAGTCCTCTCCCCAGCCAGTTCTCCACACCATAAATCCTGCCCCCTTTTTCCCATGCAGGTGTTGGACTTCCAAAGTGAATGGCAGCATGAATGCTAATAGGCCGTTGTAATAAGGTCTTTGAAGTATGCAATACGCTGTTACAGAATCATAATGCGAAAATCCTCTTTGAATCTGGAGACTCAGTTCTGCTTGACAGTATCAGGCCCCTTGCTTCGCCTCTCTCTCTCTCTCTCTCCATCCTAAAGCCCTACCTGTCTTTCCTTTTTTTGTTGCACTACTTTTGTCCATTGCCCATCCCCTCTTGCTCCCGTGCACCCCCCCCCCCCCCACACACACACACACCCCTTTACATCTTTTAACATTCACTTCTGGCAGAAAGGGTTGCTTTGGTCTGGTAGGTTTGGATGACAAGCAAGGCTTCCAAATACCAACATGTGGGATGTAGCGATCCGTGGGAAAAAGTAAAAGAGTGGACCTGCCATGGAGGGAGCTGGATTATTGGTTTAGGAAAGAAATAGAAGGGGTGGTGTTAATGTGGGAGTTTGGTCATGTGGATTTTGCTAAGAAAAATAATGCTGGTAATACGATGTCTTGTAAAATTATTTACTCAATTTTTTTCATATTACTGGTGGTAGAGTGTGTCTACAGGACAAACATCAGTCAGAAATAAGGCCATTGCTGAAAGAATGCCATAATGAGTCCTATTTGTTTTTGTCACTGGCCGTGTGTGGGACTCTGCCCAAAAATCTGAAGAAGGTGCTCTGGTCAGATGAGGAAAAGAAAAGAAAACATGTTTAGCCTACATACAAAAAGCTGTGTTCAAGAAAATTTACATTAGATTAGATTAGATTCAACTTTATTGTCATTACACAGGTACAGGTACAAGGCAACAAAATACAGTTTAGGTCTAACCAGAAGTGCAATAGCAGCATAAACAATGGTTCCATAAGTACAGGACATGGGTTTTTACTGTATAAATATAGAGATGGATACTATTATAAACTGAATTTTACTGATAGATTTGTCCTATGAGTATAATATATAGATAACTAGTATTGTGAACTAAATTTACAGCTGGATATGTACCGAATATAATATACAGGTGGATATTACTATAGGTAGAGTTTTACAGATATGTACAATAGCATAACATACAGATGGTTGTTATTATAACAGAGTTTACAAGTGAATATGTACTATGAATATATGTACGGATGGCTATTACTATAGGCAGAATTGTGAGCATGATATACAGTTAACTGTTTGCAATATTATACTTTATTCTGAACACACTGTCTACACTGTAAATCTTACTGGTGATAGCATCAGGCTGTGCAAATTAAATATTTTTTTGCAGAAACAGGGAAGATGGTTCGAGTTGATAGGATGATTGAATTAACAAAACTATTATAGGCTGCAAAAGACTTAAGACTGAGGAATGGATTGACTTTCCAGCAAGACAACTACCCTAAACATACTGCCGAGCTACAGTTTAATGGTTTGGACCCAAGGATAGTCATGTGCTTGAATGGCTCAGTCAAAGTCCAAACATAAATTAAATTAAGAATCTGTCATAAGACTTTATAATCGATGTTCACACAGGCTCCAATCTGGCTGAGCACCTCCTAAATCTCAGTTTAGAAATGTGCAAATTTGGACAGGGAGATGCAGCAAAATATGTGCAGATGTATATGCAGCAAATAATAGTTCTACAGAATAAAAGGATGAGGTGGAGGATAAAATGGACAAAAGGAAACCACACATATTAGACTACATTCCCACTGCAGGTCCTGATGTTCAATTCTGTGTTTTGGCAGAACAGAGATGTGTTTGGCTGCGTAGATGCAGACAGAACTGCTGGGGCAGGGATTTTAACAACTTCACAGAGGCCGAGTTCATTCAGAACTTTAAGAAGTTGCTGGGGAAATGATGATAACTGATTACTCAGTTATGTATTAACTAAAAGTAAATAGTGATTCCATCAGGTTCCAGCACTTTATCAAGAAGCAGAGCAGAGACAAAGTAATCACACCCCTGGCTAGGTCGCAACCTGCCCCCTGTCTGTTCCCAACCCTGGTCTCCTCCCAATTGGCCCCCTACTTCCTCCTCACACTGCTATATTGGCTGCATTAGCATACATAACACAAACATCTCAAATCCAAACACTTACAGTGTTGTGTATTTCCCAGAAAATGCACAAGCGTTGACTTTGATTAACCGGGGGAGAGTGAAACCATCAGCTCCCTGAGTGCAGCTGCTTACAGGTTTTTGAAGGAGATAGGTCAGGGGAAATTTTAGAACCCCAAGCTTCAATGTTTCCATTCACAGAAGTGGAGGGCAACGTTTAATAATATCATCTCGACTCCAAAAGGCACGACACTCGTCGCAATCATTTTTATGGCTTTGCAACGGGAGCAGATAACGAAGCGCTGCCCTCTGTTAAAATGTAATACAATGGATTGTGATGACTGAAAACATCTTCTGCCTTGCAAAGTCCTCTGTTTGCAGGATTGCACACAAATTTTGCGCTGATGTGTGCTGCGTCCCCCCTCCAAACAGTTCCTAAACAAGCCGTCTTGAGGAGAAGTTTTGCTGCATAATGAGGTCTAAAACCTCACTGTCCCTCCAAGGGCGTAACCATCATCTCAGAAGTGAGGGGGACATATTTCTTTCAGAGGTCTATTGAGTGATTTATCAGACGTAGTATGGATACATGCCTCACTCCATGAGATGTAAATAAATACGTATTCTCATGCTGAAATACTTTTTTCATACATTTGTTACGTATTCATTATTGTTCACTATTTATCTTTTTTTTCACTCTGTCCCCCACCCTCATCTAATCCTGAACTTTCTGTACACGCAACAATAATTTCTTCATATTTTATATTCACGTGCATACACAGTTTTTTTAAAGCCGGGAAAACTGTTTAAAATTTCCAAGTGATTCATGTCTTCCACTTTGCTTGCAACTCAGGCAGGAGCTCAATACCCTTGAAAGAGAACCGTTTTGCACAGCTTCTTGCACGTGCAGACACACTGTAATTCCAGGGTACTTCATTTGGCAATATGATTCAGCCTTAGTTTGTGAAATACAGAGAGAACAAATTAAGAAGCATTAAAGTATGGTTTTTGGGTTGGGTTTCTGGAATATTATCAGCACGTAAAAACGTGATCTGCAACACCTAATCTACTTTCAGCAGTTATTGACAGTTATTGCAACCGTAAACCACATAACATATGGGCAAAGCTGCTCCCTCTGCATTTACTTCCATTGGCGCCTATTTCAGCAAAGAGTAGAAAAGATCCAGCCAATAATGGTGGCGACACAAGATGCGCTCTAGAACGTAATGAGGCGTCTAGTATATTTTTTCTATAAGTAGGAGTGTGTGAACGCGGAGAGGCGGAGGGATATTCCAGCCAGTACTGTCTGTAGCGCGGCGATGCAAGCGGGTCTCTGATGTGTTTATCATCACTTATTTTAGAGCCCAAATAAGGCAAGGCAAGGCAAGGCAAATTTATTTATATAGCACAATTCAGTACAGAGACAATGCAAAGTGCTTTACATGATTAAGAAATAAGAAACTTCACTTTCAGAAACAAACCAAAAAAAAAGATGCAACCTGCGACTCACAAAATTTACAAGCGACTTTAGAAAAAAAGAAGCCTGAAGTTGCTTATAATAAGCAGACTTGCCTGCATGTCTCTTGTCTGTGATCCACGGCCAGTCGCTAATGGTGCGTTTAAAGACGGCTCGGAAAAATAACAGATTAAAAAGTGATTTTAGAACCTGACCTGGTCACTTGACCTGCAAAAAAAATCTGATTCGGGCCACATTTGCCTGCAGTGGGAACGCGGCCTCAGGTTTTTATTTGTGACTCTGGAAACATTCCATAACCGCTTTCCATCTTGCAGTTAACTAGTCTGTGCTGGCGGATTACATGTAATCAGGATAGAATATATTGGATTTTAATGTAACAACAGGTGGTAGAATTTCAACCAAGTGAAACAAATTTGCATTGCATTGCTTGCATTAATCCCATTGATTGGTTTACTGACTGATCTTCTCAAATTTGCACAGCTTTTTTGCATTCTTCCAGTTGTTTTTAGTTCAACCTCATCGATGGGCTACACCTCCAGACATCTCACTATTTCCATTTTTTCCAGTCCTGGATTTTTCTAATGATTCTAAGACTTGCTTTTGCTTCTGGCATTAAAAGCTAGTATAATATGTGCCGCCTATGGTCTTGGCATCCGTTAGATGCGAGGTTTTTGCCTTTTTATTCCCCAGTCCACATATCATTGAGAGGATCAGTAGCTGGCTTTAGAGAGAATTTAGCCTCCTCAGAGTTCTCAGTATAACCGTTTTTCCCATTTCCTGTGCCATACTGTCAAGATGTTATTAAATTTTTTTTTCTCCTTTTTTTTTTGCCACAGTTGTGTCTCTAAGCTGTGCCTAAACTGCAGTGTGTTATCTGCCTATTTGCCTTCCCCTCACAATCATCCTCTCTCTTCCTCCCATCTATCTCCGCTGTCACTTCATCACTCCTACTGCTGTCAATCATCTGGTTATAAAGCGACCAGAGATATGAGGGGCTTTTATATGCCTGCAGCCACGTTGAACCTGACCTGTGATAAAGCCGTGACAGAGACCGTGTTAATGATGAAGCCCCTGCTGACTGATGTGTAGCCGTACAGAAGTCGGTTGGGGATGTCATGAGAAGCTGACCTTTGTCGACTGTATCCATCGTGAGCCTCCGCAGACCTGCTCACTTGCCAGCCTGTGAAATATCTACCTCATCGGGATCAACGCCATGATAATTAGAGTTGTCATAGTCAACCTCGTGCTGTTAGGCATCGTGGCGGAAGTGCTTCTGTTTCCTCGCGCTGTTGTGAATATTTTCTTCCTCGCCGCTCCCCTCCTTGCATGACTGACTCTCCACATCACTCATTCGGGATCCTTTTTAAACGTGTCTATTCCTTCTTTTATCTCCCCCCGAACAGATGATTTGCCCCCGTCTCCGTGTCTGCGCCTTGCCCCCTTCCCCCACCCCCCTCGGTCTCTCTCGGCCGTTCTCATTACAAAAGGTGATCACCCTTTGAGCTCATCAGCCCCGAGTGAACACCCTTTTCCCCCGCTGACTGATGAGCCTTAGAAGAGGGCTGTCGCCACACTGACAACTTCTTCTGAGCAGAAACATATTAATGGCTCCGCTACGAACTAAAAGTCCGCGCGCAGACCTTCCCTTCCCCGCCGCACCCGTACGGCGGTGCTCTTCGCTGGTATTTCTTAAATGCCAACGTCAGTCAAGAATAGGTCAAGACAACAAGCACTTAAATAAGGCTTTGTCACTGATTAATGGGTGGTGGAAAGGACGGGGAGGGCCTCCGACTGCCTCGTGTAGATAAAACAATTAATGTTTTTTGTAAATAGCCACAGGTGCTTCTCTCCGTCTCTGTTCCTCGCCTCCCTGTTGGGCGGAGGGAAACGTCGCAGTCAGAAAACTGACAGCTGCTCTGGGGATCTCGGAAACACATGTTCCCAGCCGCAGGACTGGAGGAAATCCAATCAGATCCCAGAGAGCTGACGGTAGCTCAATTTGCGAAGCCAATGGGCCCTTTACCAGTACTGTTGTAACAGTATTAACAGGTTGGATGTGAGCCAAAGAGCACTATGGCGAGCTAATGTTATTGACTACTTATCCATAAAAATGCATCCATTCTCACAGCATTATAGTCACACATGGCACAAATTGACTAATCTGAACAGATTAAAGTCACTTAGAGGGGATTGGGGTTCAGCCATGGTTTTATTAAAACTCACAAATCTAATCAGAGACAATATGTCAGTGGGGCTAAAAAGGCGAACAAAAAAAATATTGCATGCTGCAATGCATTGAAAATATTTATCTTCTTAAGCTTTTGGGAGTAATAAAAAGCTTTTCCAAAAACTCAAAAATCAACACAGAAAACGAATTAGTCGGATGAAAAAAAAAATTTCACCCACTGTCATCTTTGTGGTTTACAGGCATCAGGAAAAAGAGAAAACAGTCGGTTGTGTGGATGAAACTACCTTGTTGTTGCCAGAGGTCAGAGGGCAATGGGCAGACTGGGTTGCGATGATAAAAACGCAACAGCAGCTCAAATGAACACTGGTTAAAACTGAGGTATACATACAGAGTATTTGAACACAAAACACACCTGAAAGCAGATGGGTGACACTAGAAGAAGCTCAAACCAGGTGTCACTACCGTCTGCCAGGAACAGGAAACTGAGGCAAGATTGGAGGTTCACCGTAAGTGGATAATAACATTTTGGAAAAATGTTGCCTGCCCCAATGAGTCTCGATTTCAACATCAAAGCATGAATCTGCATTGTGTCAAAAGCTCAGGCTGCTGCTGCTGGTGTATTTGTGTGGGACATGCTATTTTTTTCTTGGAGCAGTTTGCTCTTGTTAGGACCAACTGAGCATTCTTGAAAAAAAGCCTACTTGAGTGTTGTCGTTGACCATAATCATTCTTTTTTTGTAACACAGTATAACATATTCCAATAGATTCTTCCAGCAGGATATTGCACCAAGTCATAAAACTCCTCTCAAACTGGTTTCTTGAACAGTGTGTTCACATTCCTCAGAATGCACCGACAGTCATATGATTTCAATCTAATAGAGCACATTTGGGATTCAGGGCAACAAAATATTGTCATTATGGATGTGCAGCCAACCAACCTGCAGCCTGCTATCATGTCAGTATCTCTGAAGAATGTTCCTGAACCCTTTTTGAATATTTGTCATGTGAAATTAAGGTGGTACTGAAGGTAAAAGTTGGTCCAACCTGGTACCGTTCAGGTTATAGGTGCCATATCCATATGGTGTGTGTGTGTGTGTGTGTGTGTTTTCTGCGTTCTCCCCATCTCCCTTACCTGTTTCTCTGTGGTTTGGTTCTTCTTCTGGGAGCTGTCCAATTATATGTTGTGTTACAGTTGTTCTTCTTAGTGAAAATATGTCAAAGAAGTAATTCAAAGTGTCTGTGCTTTGTAGACGTTGGTGAACTCACCTTGAGTTAACTGGAACCTCATCTATGTCCAACTCCTTCCCAAGAAAAGGAAACCCACAGTAAGCACATGGACACTCTCCTCCAAGGGATAACTGCTGGATCCATGTACTTAGCTGCTCAACCACATTCCTTGGTTATGCCTATGACTCTGTCCAGATAGTTTGATCAATTGACCTACCTGAAGGGAAAATACAAAAAGTAGACCACAGATTTAACTTCCTACCCGTCTTTAAACCACCGTAGCAATGTCCAAGGAAAAACAATCACTAACTAGCAATACTGAGGAACCTGAGAAATCCTCTAACTTCCTCCTTCTCTTCCACAACACTTATCCTCATACATTATTTAAGCTTCGCTGCATGCTGGTTCCTGCAGTTGAGTCTCAAAAATACTAAGAAAGAAAAAAAAAAGCATTTTATTACACACTTCAACAATCAGAAAACAAAAATCTTGTAATAATGTAAATCAAAATAAAAAAAATAAAAGATGCTTAAAGCTATAGTTGTTCGGAAACACTTTTTGGTTTTACTGGGTAATATGGTCCTTATGCCACCATCAGAGCAGTGTGGCGTAGGAGTAAAATAGCAGATAGTACATCCAACAGATTGAAATGTTCTCTTGCTAACTGCTTTATAAATTACGAGTTACTTACTTCTTCACCGGACATGTTTCTCTGAAAGGTGAGGTTGTTTTGTGGTGTATTTATTCTTTGCAAATATGTGCATATAAGGCGACTGGCGAGAAGGGGGAAAGAAATATATGGGCTGGGTTGCAGCTGGAGTGGAGGGAGAGCGAGGCGTGGCTTTTCACACATCTTGTCACCACAGACAGTGCTCAATAGCTTAACTACAAATTAAATCCCGTTTATTGCTCCTTTAAAGAATAAACAAAAGACAGTACTATCCAGGAAATGAAATCAGTCCAATTCACAAAAGAATATCAAAACACAAATCTGCAATGATCGTGAAAACAGCATAAGAAAATACCACTGATGCTGGATAATGCAACACTCCAGGAAGAATGACAGCAGTTTGTAATGCACTAGACAGAGAACCAGGGGATTGTGCCAGACACATTGTTGTTCTTAAAAAAGTTAATTAAAAAATAAAACCAAATATACAAAAGCACGGTGCTGGTTGGTAAGAGTCCAGAGTGAGCTGGAGACAGGCAGTGCAGATGGCTGGCTGCTCACAACATCAGATGGCTGAATCTGCTGGAGGCAGAAAGCTGGTCCATCAGACCAACAAGGGTCATACATGGGTAGGCAAGCAGGTCCAAAGGACTGGGCAAGGTGTGGGGTTGAAAAACAGTCTAAGTCATGTCTAGGAGTGAGAGAGCTGATGACATGTCTGAATAAGGGCAAGACGAAACATGAAAATCCAAAAACGAGAATGCTGGGTCATAAACAAGCGATGCAGACAAAAACGCTGGACTTCTACTCACTGAAGGCTTACAGACAGTGGCGGAGAATGGCTGTGGGAGGCAGGTAGATTTAGGCAGGATGACAGGTGAAAACCATGCATGTAATTAGGGTCAGCGCAGGTGTAACTGCTCCACTGATCAGCAGAGTGGTAAACAGCCAGACAGCCCCCCTCCAAAAAAAAAAGAAAAAAAAAGAAAAATGTAGACCTGATACGTAACGCAATTAGAGTAGACCATATTGTGTGTAAAAGAGGTTCCACTGCAATATAATATAACTGTCCAGATATGTGACACCCCTGCTGAATGCTTCTCCTTAACTTTAACAGAACACCTTAATCCTGCCTAACTTTAACAACACAAAAGGTGTCATTGTACAATAAAACCAATAAAGAAAAAAACCCCACACCAAAAGCTCTTAGTGTTGAAAAAAGAAAACAATGAACAACCCTATTAAAAGCCTTTTCCTGACCTAAAGAAATAATACCACGTATATTTCATAATACAGATTTTAAATAAGTCTCTCAAAGTAATAGATTATCCAAGATTGATCTACAGGATACACGGTAGCCTATGAAACATCTCTGTGTATAATACATTTTGTTAGAAAGTACTACTTTAGACAAGTAGATGGTCTACAAAGTAGGACAACAGTTCTCCATTTTTTCAACAGTAACCCTTTTTTTAGACGTAAAGAAAGAAATACATGACTACGGAATGATGGCAAGGTACGTATATGGATATCTCCAGAAGCACTTCACATAAGCCCTCTCCCAATGTCCTCCATAATTGTTAATAAAAGTCTGTAATGCAACGAGAACTGGATCCAAGATTCAACACAACAGGTCAGTTAAACTTAAAGATTTATTCAGAGACTCGAACAGTCCGCTCCGGTTCTTGTGGCTCGCGCTCACTGGTCGGAAAACTCCTGAGGGCGAAGGCGCAGAGTTAGACTTGGTCAAAAAAAATAAATGATAAGACTCTTGTGACGCACTGACCTTGTCGCCGGGAGAGCTTGGCAGAAACAGGCGAGCTGCGGTGAGACTTGAATCCTTCTGTGAGGAGACCACAGCTGTTGAGCGGTTGATGAGTAAGTTGGTTTGACTTGGGGTTTTCTTGAGGCGTTAGTCACTAAGCAATCCAGGTCCAATATCGGGGAATCCGGCCAACCGAGCAGAGAACACGGGGAAAATCCAAAAGGGGGGTCCAGGTCCAAATCCGAAATCCGGTTCACTAGGAGGCAGTCCAGGGGTAAGGGTTCCAGGAGACGGGGACCAGGCAGAAAGACACAGGCTAGGAGAATGCAGGCTCAAAAAACACTGGTAACGAGTCAGGGTCAAATACTAGGACAGGCAGGTAGAAAAACGCTGGAAAGTTACTTGCACGGGGCTCGAAAACGATCTGGCACTGGAGGCTGACTTGGACGGAACTTTATGCAGGTGGAGACAGGTGAAGCCAGTAGAAGCTGATTGCAGAGGGGTGGAGACTGGACAGGGGTGTGAATTGTGAGCAGAATCAGCTCCAGTGCCAGAATCATTACAGAGCCCCCCCCTCAAGGGCGGATTCCAGACGCCCTAGGATGGTCTGGGTGGGCTCTGTGGAAGTCCCTGATGAGGGACCTGTCTAGGATGTGGCGCGAAGGAACCCACTGACGTTCCTCTGGGCCATACCCCTCCCAATCGATAAGATATTGTGTGCCCCTGCCCCACTTACGGGACTTCAGGATCCTCTTCACCGTATAGGCCGGGGAGCCATCAACAAACCGGGTGGGTGGTGGGGAAGTGGAGGCGGGAACCAGCCCAGAGGTTCTGACAGGCTTGATTCGGGAAACATGGAAGGTCGGATGGACCTTCATCGCAGGAGGCAGGCGGAGACGGACCGCCACCGGGTTCACCACTCTGGAGATGGGGAAAGGTCCGATAAAGCGAGGTGCGAGTTTCTTGCTCTCAACCTTCAGGGGAAGGTCCCTTGTGGAAAGCCAGACCAAATCTCCCACCTGGTAGTGCGGGGCTGGGACCCGTCGGCGGTTGGCAGCCCGGGCTTGGTTCTGGGAGGCCGAGAGAATAGCCCTCCTTGCCTTCCTCCAGGCACGTTGGCACCTCAGGGCGGAGAGACGCGCAGAGGGAACCCTGGACTCCACCTCCTCAGTGGAGAACACCGGTGGCTGGTAACCGTAGACCACAAAGAACGGTGAGAGACCAGTGGAGCTGGAGGGTGTGGAGTTAATAGCATACTCCACCCAGGGTAGGTTTGGGGCCCACTTGGTAGGGTCAGACTGGCAGTACAAGCGGAGCTTGGTTTCGACTTCCTGATTCACCCTCTCAGTTTGGCCATCGGTCTGGGGGTGGAAACCTGAAGACAGGCTGACTGAGATGCCCAGCATGGCACAAAACTCCCTCCAGTAACGAGCCACAAACTGGGGACCTCTATCTGACACTATGTCAGTTGGCAGGCCGTGCAGTCGGAAGACCTCCTTAGTGAGGATAACCCCCATGTCTTTGGCCGAGGGCAGTTTGGATAAAGGGACCAGATGAACCATCTTAGAAAAGCGGTCCACGATGGTTAGGATAACCGTGTTGCCTTCAGAGGGTGGCAGGCCAGTAATGAAGTCCATCGAAAGGCAGGACCAGGGCCGGGAAGGAATTGGCAGAGGACGAAGCAGGCCGGACGGAGGACGGCGGGAGACCTTAGCCTGGTTACAAAGGGGGCATGCGGACACAAATTCCTTAATGTCCTTAACCAAGGTGGGCCACCAAAACCTTGAGCGGACCACTTGGAGGGACTTAGTGATGCCAGGATGGCCGTAAAGGCGAGAGCTGTGGCAAAACTCAAGGACCTTCTGCTTTAGCGAGTCCAGCACATAGAGCCTGTTCTTGGGACATGCTGCTGGGACATCAGTATTAACCAGGGAGTCCCTTACCTCCCTCTCGAGGTCCAGTCTGGTGAGCGCACATCTTACCGACTGCGGCAAGATGAAGTCGGGAGGTTGATCGGCACCCTCCTCCTCCGCCTCAAACATCCTGGAGAGGGCGTCAGGCTTCAAATTCTTGGACCCAGGCCTGTAGGAGAGGGAGAAGTTAAAACGCTCAAAAAAGAGGGCCCACCTAGCCTGTCTCGGATTGAGCCTCTTGGCGGTCTTGAGGTACTCCAGGTTTCGGTGGTCTGTCCACACCAAGAAGGGAAGCTTAGACCCCTCCAACCAATGTCTCCACTCCTGTAGCGCTAACCTGACTGCCAGGAGTTCTCGGTTGCCCACGTCGTAGTTGCGTTCTGGGGACGACAGCTTCCTGGAGAAAAAGGCACAGGGGTGAATGCGATTATCCTTAGCTCTTTGGCTGAGAACGGCCCCAACGCCGGAACCAGAAGCATCCACCTCCACTATGAACTGCTTCTCTGGGTCAGGGGAAACCAATACTGGAGCGGACGTGAACAGTTCCTTGAGGCGCTTGAACGCCTTAGCTGCCTGCTCATTCCAAATGAAGCTGACCTTGCTTGAGGTTAGGGAGGTTAGGGGAACCGCCACCTGGCTGTAATTGCGGATAAATCGGCGGTAAAAGTTTGCAAACCCCAGGAACCTCTGGAGTTGCTTTCTATCAGTAGGAGCGGGCCAGTCACAGACTGCCTGGACCTTCGCCGGATCCATTGAAATCTGTCCGGGTGACAACATGAATCCAAGAAAAGAAGTGGAGGAAACATGGAATTGACACTTTTCAGCTTTAACATAAAGCTGGTTCTGTAGGAGTCGGAGCAGGACGGAGCGGACATGTTGTCTGTGACTGGTGAGATCCTCAGAGTATATTAAGATGTCATCTAAGTAGACAAACACAAAGCGCCCAATAAAATCTCTGAGGACCTCATTGACCAGGTTCTGAAAAACCGCTGGAGCATTAGTGAGTCCAAACGGCATAACCAGATACTCGTAGTGGCCCGTTGGAGTATTAAAGGCGGTCTTCCACTCATCGCCCTCTTTAATACGAACCAGATGATAGGCGTTGCGGAGATCCAGTTTAGAGAACACCTTAGCTCCTTGTACCTGGTCGAAAGCAGAGTTCATGAGGGGAATGGGGTAACGGTTTTTGACAGAAACGCTATTGAGCCCCCTATAGTCTATACAGGGACGGAGAGAACCATCCTTCTTCCCCACAAAAAAAAAACCTGCGCCCGCAGGAGATGAGGAGGGGCGAATTATGCCTGCCCTGAGTGCCTCTGAAATGTAATCATTCATAGCCTGAGACTCTGGAGCCGAAAGGGAGTAAAGGCGACCCCTAGGAGGGGTTGCTCCAGGTAGCAAAACAATAGAGCAATCATACGGACGATGGGGGGGAAGACTGGTGGCTTTCGCCTTGTTGAAGACCTCCTTAAGGTCGTGGTACTCCGGGGGAACTCTAGAAAGATCAGGGTAATTGTCCTTTACCTCATTCTCTGAAGACTGGACGGGTTGAGCGGAGAGCAGGCAGGAAGCAGAACATGACGGAGCCCAACCCATGATTTCTACCCGCCGCCAGTCAATGTGAGGATTGTGTCTCCGGAGCCAGGTGGCACCCAGAATAACGGGAACCTGTGGGGACTCGATAATCATAAAGGTTAACCTCTCTCTATGATTACCTCCCATTAGCAACTCCACCGGCTCAGTGACCAGGCGTGAGTGGTTGAGCCTGTGGCCATCCAGGGCGAGGACGCTATGAGGAGCCGGACCAGAGAGAAGCTTGATGTTTAGCCTCCTGGCAAACGCCTCATCCATAAACTCAGTGTCTGCCCCCGAATCCACCAGGACGGAGGTGCTGTGGGAACGACCAGATATGGTTAAGGACGCAGGTAGTAAAAGATCAGGGGAGACAGTGAGTCCGGTACGGCTCAGCAGGGAACTCCCTAACCCTACCGAGCCTGATCTTTTACCGGACAGAACCTGACCTGATGTCCGCCCTCCCCACAGTAAAGGCAGAGATTCAATTGCTGCCGGCGTCGACGCTCCTCTGTGGTTAAACCCGCCCTTCCCAATTGCATGGGTTCTGGGTCAGAGGAGCCCTGAGGGGTTGGTGAAGCAGAGGGGTTAGAGAAAGATGTCTTAGGGCGAAAAGGCAAAACTGAACGACGTTCCCGTCGTCGTTCAGCCAGGCGTAAATCAACGCGGGTGGCCAAGTCCTCCAATTGTTCTAAAGATCTTGGGTAGTCCCTTGTGGCAAGCTCATCCTTTATTCTGTCATTCAGTCCATGAATAAACACATCCATCAGAGCAGGTTCATTCCACAAACTTTCTGCAGATAATAGATGGAACTCAATTATGTACTCAGAGACTGACCTATCCCCCTGTCTAAGGGACAGGAGCCCCCTAGAGGATTCTCGGCAGGGTAACAACGGACTGAAGACTCTAGTGAGCTCACGGGAGAAGGCATGATAGGAGTGGCAGATGGGGGAATCATTCTGCCACTCAGAGGCTCCCCAAAGTCTAGCCTTTCCACTTAGCAAGGAAATTACATAAGCAACCCTTGCACGATCAGTGGGGAAGGAAGAAGGCTGCAGCTCAAACTGAATCTCACACTGAGTGAGAAAGGCACGACACTGGTTGGGATCGCCCTTAAACAATTCGGGAGGGGTGAGACGCGGCTCAGGAAGTGACGACGTCACCGGACGTGACGTGGTGCTGACAGGCGCTGCCTGCGGACGAGTGGGGGGCGGAGCTGGCGGAGCGCGGAGATGAGCTAGAATCTCGGTGACGCCGGCTTCTAACTGAGAGATAGATCTCTCCACGCCTGCCCGCCACTGACCGTCGTGTGATGGATCCATGTCTTGGCCAGATCGTTATGTAATGCAACGAGAACTGGATCCAAGATTCAACACAACAGGTCAGTTAAACTTAAAGATTTATTCAGAGACTCGAACAGTCCGCTCCGGTTCTTGTGGCTCGCGCTCACTGGTCGGAAAACTCCTGAGGGCGAAGGCGCAGAGTTAGACTTGGTCAAAAAAAAATAAATGATAAGACTCTTGTGACGCACTGACCTTGTCGCCGGGAGAGCTTGGCAGAAACAGGCGAGCTGCGGTGAGACTTGAATCCTTCTGTGAGGAGACCACAGCTGTTGAGCGGTTGATGAGTAAGTTGGTTTGACTTGGGGTTTTCTTGAGGCGTTAGTCACTAAGCAATCCAGGTCCAATATCGGGGAATCCGGCCAACCGAGCAGAGAACACGGGGAAAATCCAAAAGGGGGGTCCAGGTCCAAATCCGAAATCCGGTTCACTAGGAGGCAGTCCAGGGGTAAGGGTTCCAGGAGACGGGGACCAGGCAGAAAGACACAGGCTAGGAGAATGCAGGCTCAAAAAACACTGGTAACGAGTCAGGGTCAAATACTAGGACAGGCAGGTAGAAAAACGCTGGAAAGTTACTTGCACGGGGCTCGAAAACGATCTGGCACTGGAGGCTGACTTGGACGGAACTTTATGCAGGTGGAGACAGGTGAAGCCAGTAGAAGCTGATTGCAGAGGGGTGGAGACTGGACAGGGGTGTGAATTGTGAGCAGAATCAGCTCCAGTGCCAGAATCATTACAAAGTCTGTAGGTAAAACATCCAAACCTAGAGTCTTGGCAGGTGCAGTTGGTTCCTACAAGGAAATTGCAGCCTCCAGATTCATCCAACCTGAAGCAGTAAGTTGAGGGAGACCATCCAGCTGATCATCCATGCAGCTTCTGTTATAAATCTGCTATCTGAAGAGGTCGCTGTAAAAACCCACAACATGATCCTTCATGGCTCTGCGCTCAGTGGTCAGAGTCCCATCTGGAAGTTGAAGGCAAATTAACTGTGTTGTCTGACTAACATCTCTGCCGATTAAAAAGAAAAGACATGGAGGCATCCTCTTTGACAATGGCAAAGCTCAAATGGACAAAAGCCCCTTTAGAGCTTTCATGTAAAGTTGCTTATTATTAGTCCTATCTTTCAAAAGATTGTTGTCCAACTGAACCACGTCTCCTCTGTGTTCTGGGGTTTGGAGAGTGGCTAAGGACCCAGCACCTGAGGGAGTAGCTATGTCTGATGAAGTGCAGCGCTCTAGGGCATGGGTCACCAACCTTTTTGAAAATAAGAGCTGCTTCACTGGTGTTGTCATATGAAGGGCTACCAGTAATAACATTTGCACTAGAAGAGTCAAAGCCAAATAATAACATTTTTCATGCTTTGTTACAGATGTCATTTTTAAATCTATATAAATGGCAAGTGCCGATAAACAAGAAGAGCAAAGGAATAAAAAAAGATTTTATTGGTGGATTGTGTTTTTTTTAGAGTAAGCTCGTGGGCACTACATGAGGTCCTCGAGGGCTAATTGATGCCTGCAGGCACAATGTTGGTCACCCTTGCTCTAGGGAGTGTAAGTTGGCATATTAGCCAGGCATCGTCATGGGCAAGGAAATCTTGGTGGTCCCTGAAAATGTGTCTCTGCTAACTCTCCCATTTGCAAGGTCTTCCAGTAGCGCCGTGTGCACCGTGCAGCATTACACGTGACTGCCCCCATGTTATTTACATGTTTACAGCAATCAGTTTAATTAGTTCACACTTTGTCACAATGTATATGTTAATGTGTGATATACATCATCATGGTGATCATGGGAGGTGTAATCTGATGGTAGAAAAGTGCTGAAATGTTGTGTGAACTTTGGTTTAAGATTCAAGTTGGCTTATGGGTCTTTTTTTAATAATTTTAAATATCCTTATGTATAGTTATGGCCCACCAGCACAAGCATGAATAACATTGTATTTGATTTTAAATAAAATTGTTTTGAATTAAGTCGATTTATGATTAAAGTTTTGCTATGAATTGGTTTTCTTTCCAACTCAAACCACACTCTACCTCATTTTCATTGTCTTTGTTTCTTGTAAAAAAAACAAAAACAAAAAAAAAAACATATAGCTTTTTTTTCCTGAATGATCAAATCTAAGCTAATCATCTTTTAATGCAGACCCCTCCCATGATTGTCATTTAATGAACCCACCCTAATATTTTGCATATAGGTGTAATGAAGAGGAAGGACAGATAGAGACAATAGAAAAATGATCCCCCAGTGTACCATAATCATAGTTTCATTGTTGAGTTTTAATCCTTTATTTGCTAATAACTGTTTCCATTTGTTTGACGTGCATTTTTAAACAGAAACAATTCCTTTCATCCAGCATTTCAAACTCTACTATTTTCTATAATATTAGTGAGCTCTTGATAATTTTTTCTGCATCAGGGAAATAATCAAAAACTCTAACATGTTTCCCAAACGTTTCATCAAGGAATCATTGATTTCCCTCACAGTGTTTGTAAATAAGTGATTATAAAGCAGTCTGAATCAGTGTCATATTCCATGTCTTCTACCTGAACACCTTCAGCTGCAGGGTGGGCCTCAGCAACCTTAGCTGCTGGAATCATTGCTGCCTCAGCAACCTCAGCTGCTGTCTGGCCGCTTCTGTGTCAATATTGTCACAATTCGTGGGGAATCTTTTGGAAAATCAATTCTAGTTTTCCAAGTGTCCGTGTTAACAAGCTGTATTTCAATCTGACCGCTGGTTACCTTCCCAACATCAGAGAAACCTGATCAGGGAGACGTCCCCTCCTCTGCAGAAAATCATCGACACTCACCGATGCCTCCGACACTCACGTTAACCTGTGCCTCCTTTTTAAAATTGCAGCCGTTTATCCCCAAGATCCCCACACTCAACTTAATGTTTTCAGAAAGACACTTCCAGTGTCTGTGTAGGAAAATTTATAATCATGAACACCTGCCTCCAAAAATCCATCCATCCATTTTCTAACACGTCTATCCTTTGTGGGGTCGCTGGTGTCCATCTCCAGCTGTCAATGGGTGAGAGGCGGGGTACACTCTGGACAGGTCGCCAGTCTATCGCAGAGCCTCCTAAAATACTAGACAGTTTTTCATTTCTACATCCCAAACCCAAATATTTAAAACCACTGATAAGCTTCCTTCTCCAGCACTTCATTAGGCATGAACGGCTGGACACCTGAAATAATAACCTGGGGGGAGAGGGCACTGCGAGCAGGGAGACCTGCTGGCACTTTCCCATTCACCATCACTCACAGCTGACAGTCAACTGTCACAAAAATCTACTCTTTTAAAAATATCACCACTCCCTTATTTATTCTTAAGGCACAGACTAAATTACTGTGACCAATATCTCCAACAGCCAGAAAAACTGCCTCAACTGGGATGGACAGGTCAGGCTGAACCTGAATCCCATTCCTTTAAAGAGAGGGGTGGTGCCCCTGGAGATGCCATGCCACAAACTAAAAGCACTGTAAGCGCAAAAAAAAAAAAAAAATCAACTATAACCTCAAGAGGTCAAGTCAGTATGGGAAAAGGAAATTAGGGAAGCCCTACATGAAGGGAAAGATCAGGGGAAAAAAGCATGTGATGTTGGGCTCATCACATGCAGCAACTCTGTCACCATCACACTCCCAGCATGCAATGCAGAAAGAAAGAAACTTAATCAAGCAATAATTCAAAACTATCTACATAAATAAAAGTTTTCGCGAGGAACGTTAGTTACATGTAAAGGGAACGCTTTTTCCCTGGTAAAGATCTATCACTCTATGTGGATGCCTTAGACTCTCAGTCCTGTCCACTTTTTTTCTCTCCCAAAGTAATTAACTAGTGGAAATGATTTACCCTTGAATGGTTGTCAGATCAATTTCTCATTGGAGGTCTTTGGAAACCTGCAGTGGCACACTCCGCCTGTCAGATCCCAGCCACTGGGCACATCAGGTCCCACTTGAGTGGTTTTAGACTGCAACCCAGTGACTGTGAGCCCCATAAAGAGACTGGACTTCAGTTTGAGGTGATATTTTACAGATGCTAAACATGGGAAGTACAAAGGTTGTTGTCAAAACCTGCTTTAATACACACTGTTCAGCAGATGTATTTCACCACTTTACATTTAAACATGTTTCCCACACAAATCTAACACCTCACATCATACTGGACACACTTTACACACAGTGAAACAAGGTGGTGACATTTTTACGTTGAGAGGATGATTTTCTACTGCAGGGACAAGGAAGCTGGTCAGAATAGATGATGAGATTAATAGAGTGAAAGACAGGCCCATCATGGACATTTTTGGCTGCAATATAGCCTACTACTAGAACAACAAAGGGATGGGAAAGATCAATGCCTATTCCTGTGTTTAAACAGTGAAGTCAAAGATCAGACCCAAATCCAGATCAGAATTTGTGACTTGAACATTAATGTTCAAGCTCAATTTCCATCTAATCTTCCTGAGCGTGAGCTAGTTTCTAAGAAAGACAGGACAGCAGGATCAGTCTGGATCTGCTGATCTGCTGGATGTTAGGAAAACACATAATTACATGTTATTGTTAAATATTGCGATAACCATGTCAGTTGTGATTAATCAACATGTTCCCTGTTCCATCACAATGTTAACCTCAACACTCTCTAAATGAGCCTTATGTTGTACAATCAAGCCATGAGTAATAACATAAACGGGTTGTAAGCAAAGGAATTTCAGACTTACAAGCACCAAGAACTACCCCCCCCCCCCCCCCCCCCCCCCAGCTGGGTGCCATCTTCACTATAAAGCCAAACTCCCACAGACAAACGTCCTCAGTCCCGTTATTCCTGGAGCGGCATTGGGGGAAACTCGTCAGAGTGGAGGAGGTGACTAGGTTTGGAGAACTCCTGGCTGAATCGAAGCTAAGTCTGCAGTCTAACTTCTGCGCTGAAGTAAAGAATCCGTCTATGCCAAAACCAGCCTTGTGTTTTTTTTCTCAGCTGTTGCAGGAAAGTGACTCTAGAAATCCCACCTGCAGCCAGCACAGAACCCATTTTCCCAAGCTGAGAGCAAGAGCTGAGCCTTTTCTAACAGCTACGTTTTGGCTAGCCCATAGCCGTATGCCCGTTGCTGAGATAAGCTGCTTTCCCTTGGAGTACTTCAGCTGCTTCCAACTGAATGCCCAAAGTGAACCGTACTGACACGGAGGCACTGACAGGTTTGGCAGAGAAATAAACAGGGAAAGTTGAATGGTTATTTAGAAGGTTCACTTAATGCATTTTCATGGTGTTTTTGAAACACGTGGAGCTTACAGGATATCTTCTGCTAGCCTCTTCCAACCCATGCCATCCTGATGTAATTTGAGTGTGTTTTTACGGTTATAACAAATGTTATCTCCATAAGGGATTTAAACATTGATGGGATATTAATGTTTGTGTTATCCAGTCCACTCATTATAACCAAAATAAAGCCAAAGCTTTTTATAATTAGCGCCGAATGTCCGCTACCCTAATTCTATTAGCTTCCGGTAACATTCACTCTTCCCAGATATGCAATTACGGTTTGTGTTGTTTCGCTCCACCATCACTGGATAGTGCTACAACCGTTATTAGCACATTAATATGGAGTATTAATTTCAATTTAATGGTGTGTTGTATAACTTTAGGATTAACCGATTTTAGCGACTGATCGCTACAGCGACCCCCAGCTTCCCAGAGGTATAATCGCATTAGTAAAGTCAAGCTTTCTAAAGATACTGATTTTACTGAGCAAATCATTTTTTAAAATGGTATTTTATCAAATAACGTTTTGTTTAACTCAGTATTTGCATTGTGAATGGGTTGAAACACATACCAAATGTTCTGAATTAGTTAAGCTAATTTAACCTCATTCCGTGTTCTTTAAGATGAACTTTGGTTCTTTGACTTAGATCTGCAGTGAACTAGGATTCTTTGAATTATTCTAATGATGATGATGATGATGGTAATCAACCATTTTATTTTATCTTTTGTTTCTTTTGTGTTTACGTAGTTCCTTAGCTTCTTTTTTATCTTCATTTTGCTTAGTAGTTTTATTTAAGTTTCACTAGCCTAGTAGAGAAGATTTGTTAATCGAAATATAGTGTTAATTCAGATAAACAGCATTATAGTGATGTTCTCTGGATGTTCATTTCTAATGACAGGCCATTCTACAAAGTCAATTAAAGTTTGTAGCTGGGATGTGACAAAATGTGAAAAGGTTCAACAAGTTTAAATACTTTTGCTCATATAATTCACTCATAGGTTTCAACAACATGTCACTACACATCACAGCTGAGAGAAGTATGTGTAGCCCCACAAAAGGAAATTTAAAAGGCTTCAATCACTCATTTTGAAATACATTTGGTTAAAAATAATTCAGGTACACTGCAGTCAAAAGTTTGGATGTCATACAGTAGCTTTTCCTCATTCTCATTACTTTCTACATTGTAGCCATCAAACTACAAAGCAAAGGTATATACAATTATGCAGCAGAAAATTGAGTTTCGGGTTTTTTCATTTTCATGACTAAAAGTACACCTGAAACTCCAGCAATTACTAACAAATACCTATGTTGGGATCAGTATGTCCTTCCCAAAGTGTCCTCAACAATGCACAGATTGGAACTTTTCTCTGGAAACTCTAGCTTTCTCCCACAGCTCAAAAGCACACATTTGGACCACTTAGCAAAACTGAATAGGCCTGAACAAGGGACCTTAGCCTGACCCAAAGGCTTTCTTTACGTTACATAATTCTTTACTCAATCAAACACATATTGGGCTCATGTGAATGTATGCATGTTCGCTCAATTTCCTTATTAACAAAATAATTTAATGCACTCTGGTGGTGTGACATTAGGATGATGCTTGTTGTCTTTCTTGCAGTTCTCCTGGCACCTTCCCAAGGACAGGCGGCAAAAAGCAATTGCTGTTAGTGAGCACATATAGTCAGAGCAGATAAATATAGGCTGCTTTTAGCAGATGAGCCACAGCACCATCAATTAAGATTAGGACAAGTGCTATTACAGTGTCATAAAGAACAACAAGACAGCATTCCCTCAATGTCAAAGGTAAGTTGAAGACGCAAAAGCTATTGGGGAAAATCGAAGAGAACCTGATAGCCCATATAAATAATACTCACAATGACAGATAGCTACTGATGTTTCTTCATCAGTAAAAGTGACACGACACAATGATAAAGGAGGGAAATTGACTAATCACTAAATTGACATTTTGTGAAGATAAGGTAAGGACAGATTTAATTCATTTGAGAAATGTTGGTGTGATGAAATTGGCCATGAGATCTTGAACTTTGTTCTTGGACGATAATTCCAATCAGTTGACATCTACCTCCACTGGCCCTCAAAATGGGCAAAAAGGCCATGGGAAATGGTTTGGCTTTGTCATCCACTCCAGCTCTGATTTTACCAAACCAGCTCTTGCCTGTTGTTCTCATCCCATCTTTCTGTGGTGTCCTCTTTTTCTGCAGTTGTCACAGAGAATATGGCAACATGCCCCACATCAGGCCTGAGGGATGTGGACGATGTGCCTGCCCCAAGACTCTCCAGTGGTTTCCAAGTAAAGGCCATCATTCTCCCTAATTAGCTGGTCTCTTTTGGGCTGTGACTAAAATCACCTCTGTGGCTTCTTTCTCTATCGGATCACACCTAATTTTAATTAGACCCCTTGGAATATTAGCCAGAGTCTTTGTTCCGCTTCCCCTCATTAAGGAGCCAGACAAATGAGTCGTTAAAATCCTTTATACATTTCCTCTGCGTTTCTCCCCCATTCCCTCCCTCCATCCTGTATTGCCCTCATCATTTTTGTCTGGGTTCTATTCTGCTGTGATGAACGGCAAATTATCAGCTCCTGACCTAGCTGAAACCATATGGGTATAGATTACCTATCCTGTCGAAGTGTCCTAACAAAGTCATAGTGTGATATGAAGCAGAAAAGGCTGCAGATTACAGAGCTTTTAAGATGTGTGAAAAGGTTTATCAATAAAAAATATGTCTGTAAACTCTAATCAATTGCCAGTGAATTACATCTGCTGATGATGGTAAGGAAATATTAGAAATTTAAATCTTACATTGGTATAAACAAAAACAGAATGTATAACAAAAAAAAATTGAACTCCAGATGATTTAGTTGGGTGACCTACCTTTCATGGAAATAAAAGCTGTGGTTCTTTAGGAATCTTGACTCAGTCACAGCAACATTTAAAATCATAACTGTTTAAAGGCTAATTGTGTGGAATAAAGCAAATTAAATCTGAAATGTAATCCTGGCACTGGTTATTTTAAGTTTAATTATCTACCCTCCAATTTGTCTACAAGAATTCCATTCAATGCCTCCATTTTAAAATGAATATGATCAAGAGTCAGTTTGATTGTGTTATTGGAGGCCATAATGAGCACCCTCCTTCACTCTACTACAATGTTGCATCATTTGCTGTTATTTAAACTTCAACCTTTATGTTCCCTTTGTGTTCTTTCTTTCTTAAAATACAGCCAAGGGGTTGTGTTTTGACTGATTCCTGTCATCAAGTTTCCTTGACTGTAGCTTCCTTTATCCTATCAGCTCAGTCTGCCTCCAGCCACCACCCTGTTCTAGATCATCTCCACCTGTTTCCACTAAGTAGTTACTCAGCTCACCTGTTTACCAGCCTATGTAGCTGAGTTAATTTTATTTATTTATATTTCATTTTATTTTATGAACCTTCTCAAAACATTTTTATTTGCTTTTCTTAGTTCTGGAATTGTATTTTATTTTGGCGGAGAAGCTTTTATTTTCTTGTTTCCTGTTTCTACGTCATATCCTGTGTGTTCGCGCTGCCCTCTTCAGTTCACGCCAAGTTGCGCTGGGGAGAGGTAAGCGTACAAAGCTGTCTTCTGTTTGTATATTCAAAATGTCTTAAAAAAAGTATGTTTGTCAAACTCAGGAGTTATATGTTGTTCCCCAACTGTTTATGTTAAGCGCAGCACTGTACTGGGTATTTAATTCCCACGTTAATTACATTTATTTAGCCTATTGTACCAATGTGGTTATTTTTGTTCCTTTGATTGGTTAAGGTGTGCGTGGGAAAGCCAGAGCCCAAGAACTGTGCTGACTGTAATCTTGTTTTAAACAGGTATGTGAGTTGCTTCAAAATTTTATATTAATGTATTTGTGTATTTTCATATTGTAATGGGAAATTCTTTCTGTTATTGATTCAATAACAATTCAATTGTAACCAATGGGCAGATTATTTTTAATTGTCTTGACATTTTACTTGATTATTTGTGAATGTCAGACAATTTTGGTTTGTTTTAAACAGTCCTATCAGAGTTCGCGCCAAGTTGCGCTGGGGAGAGGTGTGCGTGGGAAAGCCAGAGCCCAAGAACTGTGCTGACTGTAATCTTGTTTTAAACAGGAATAAAACAACGCAGAGCTGATTCCAGAGTGATTCCGGTGTGATTCTTTCTACAACCGTTACACCTGCATACACCTTCCTCTGCCTCACCCGGCACTACTCATCATTCTCACAATAAACTTTTTAATCGTAACTCTGTGTCCGGCGTAATATCGGGTTCACGTGCAGTAAACATTACTCACAGGCCCAGTTTACATTATAAAAACATCCTAATGATTGACAAGAGCTTATATTATATAATTTGTGGACTGTTGATACAAAAGTGAAACTTTTTGGAACCATACTGATGGTAAAGCATGGAGGTGGTGATGGTGAAGTCAGGTGCTGTATGCTGCTGCTTCAGGATTTGTCTTAACTGGCGGTTTGATGGAACCATAAATTCTGCTTTAGGGCACAAAATCCTGAAGGATAATGTCTAACCACCAGTTTTTGGCTTTAGACTCAAGCACAGTTGGGTTATCCAAGAAACACTAGCAACTATGCCTCTAAATGGTTGTAAAAAGCACTTAGCCAAGGTACTGTATAGGTCTAGTCTTAATCCACAGACAAATTCAGTTCCTGTGGCATGATGTTAAACAGGCCTTCCATATTCCAAATCCAAATATACCTTACAAATAAAACTAATTTCCAAAGAGTGAGCCAATATTCCTCCAAAACACACAGCCAGGTATTGCAACCATTTAATAGCAGTTGTTCTGACCAATAGTCTCACAAACAGCTCCTAGTTGGATTCAATTACTTGGATTCCCTTATTCCCTCAATAAATAAATTATTTATTTGAAAAGAGCATGAGTGATATAGATGTTATTTGACAGATAAGTAAAGCTGTATTCTAAGATTGCACTTATTCAACACCCAAAAAGGGTGTTGATTACATATCTAGTTGCAAGTAAGAAAATACAGTTTTGTCGGGTTAGGTCCAGTTATAAGCTATTCCTATATTTAACCTTAAAGGAGCTATCAGTAAGATATTTACTGTAAAATCAACCTAAATCATTCTAATTTCTCACCCAGTATGGAAGTAAAACTCCCTAAAAACAATTGTCCCTTCGGACCTTTCCATCAACAAACCGTTAATCAATTTTTTTGCCCCTTTTAAACCTAGAGGTACGGTCCGGAATGATTTTGGTTCAGAGTCTAGCCCATGTTTACTTCCTGGTTTCTGAGCCAATCATATGAAAGTTGCCAGAGTTCCCAAAACAGAGCGCAGCATTCAATATATTATTTTGGCAAAAGAGCAGCAGCCTGCAAACATGGAAGCAAGTAAAAGAAGCAGACCAGAAGTAGAAGAGAATACGACACCATATATCTATCCTGGGTAAGCAAAATTGCAGTGGCATTTCACAGCATCAACGCACCATTGTCATGGTGCAGCTTTGTCTGCTGCACCATGCACATATTCAGGGCACTTTTCACCCTCCATACACCCCAGTCTCCTCTCCACCTCAGCAATCATCTACACCTGCCAGCCACTAATCAAGCCAGGACTCAGTCCACCTGTCAGCTTCACTATTTAAACCTCCCTCAGTTTGCCCTTCCCTGTCGGCTCGTCTGTTACCTATGCTCTTGACTGCTCACATTACCTTTTCATTACCAGCCCGGGTTCCCTTCATCTCCGTCCGTCCGCCTGCTGTGGTTCTGGTTCTGCTTCCACTCCGGTCCAGCAAGTATTCATTCAGTCATGCTGCTTAATTCTGCTGGTCTAGTTCTGGTTCCAAGTCTCTACTCTGCCGTGCTGCTGTCAAGTTCTACTTCCAAGTCTCCACTCTGCTGTGTTGCTGCTCCTGCTGCCTCCATGCTCCGTCTCCATCCAGCTTGCCAGCCTCAGCCACTAACAGCCTCCTGCTTCCATCTGGTCTGAACTCTGGTCTTCATCTTCAATAAAACTCACAAAACAGAACTCTGTGTGTGGTTGTGTTCGGGTTCCTCACAAAAACATGACAGAACGAGCCGACCACAAGAACCCGACACCCACACAGAGCTTCCATACAGGAACTGGCAAGATGGATCTTGCCCCGCTCCCGGACCGTAGCTCAGCGGAGCATGTTCTCCAGGAGAACGTGGGGCTCCTCATGGAACAGGTCCAGGATTGTCTGAATGTCATCGCCACGCTCAGTCCACCTTGGAGGCGGATGAGTGCGGTGACTCAGGTGCGGAATCTGCTGAAGAGCAAAGAGGAGCTCCTACCGTTTTTCAAATTTCCGGAGCTATATGAGGAGCTCGACTGGAACCAACGGGCTGCAGTCGCCCAGCTCTTCAGCCGGCCACCTCCTCCCAGACCTCCCTTCACCGCAGCTGTTTCCAGCGCTGATGCCACCGCAGCTGTGGCTTTCGTTCCGCCCACCAGCCTGTCAATCACGGCTGCCATCTCCACTGCTACAACTCCACCCGCTCCTGATTCTACCGCGGTGCCTGTCGATGATCCGGCTCTCACCACTGCTGCCGCTGCTGCTGTCTTTTCTGCAACCCCTGCTTCCTCGTTGGCAGCAGCAGCCACTCCCTTGCTGCCCGGTCCCTCCCGGCGCAGACGGCGAGCTCGCCGGCATAGGAGTTCCGCCACAGCGCTCCCTGAGATCCTGCCTGAGGCAGCCGCTGCAGTCACTCTGACCGGGTCCGAAGCCACCTCAGTTCCCTTGGTGGTTCGAACGGGTGTGGCTGCAATGATTGTCGATCAGGAGAGTCCGGTCGAAGCTCCTCAGGTCGACGAGTCTCAGGTGTGGGATTTTTTCTATGGGGACAGGGATGACCTGTTCCTCAGTCTACCCACCGGAGCCGAAGATCCAGATCCTGCTCGGCCAGCAGCAAGAAGACCAGATCCTGCTCAGCCTGCAGTTGAAGATTTAGTTCTCTCCCAGTCGGCCACAGAAAGCCCTGATCCTGCTTCAGGGGCTGCATCAGAAGAGCCTGCTGCCGAGGATCTGGTCGACGCCAGCCCGGCGTCCGACGTGGGTGCAGAGCACGCCAGCCCGGCGTCCGACGTGGGTGCAGAGCACGCCAGCCCGGCGTCCGACGTGGGTGCAGAGCACGCCAGCCCGGCGTCCGACGTGGGTGCAGAGCACGCCAGCCCGGCGTCCGACGTGGGTGCAGAGCACGCCAGCCCGGCGTCCGACGTGGGTGCAGAGCACGCCAGCCCGGCGTCCGACGTGGGTGCAGAGCACGCCAGCCCGGCGTCCGACGTGGGTCCGCCGCCTTCCTGCGACGCGGTGACCCAGGAGGGAATGTCGCCTTCTGAAGCCTGTAGCCAGGCGTTTCCTGAGGCCTGTAGCCAGGCGTTTCCTGAGGCCTGTAGCCAGGCGTTTCCTGAGGCCTGTAGCCAGGCGTTTCCTGAGGCCTGTAGCCAGGCGTTTCCTGAGGCCTGTAGCCAGGCGTTTCCTGAGGCCTGTAGCCAGGCGTTTCCTGAGGCCTGTAGCCCTGTGGTCTCTGTCCCTTGTAGCCCTGTGGTCTCTGTCCCTTGTAGCCCTGTGGTCTCTGTCCCTTGTAGCCCTGTGGTCTCTGTCCCTTGTAGCCCTGTGGTCTCTGTCCCTTGTAGCCCTGTGGTCTCTGTACCTTGTAGCCCTGTGGTCTGTAGCCCCGTAGCTTGTAGCCCTGTGACCTCCGTAGCCTCTAGTCCTGTGACCTCCGTAGCCTGTGGCCTTGCGCTGCCCTTAGTAGGTAGCCGCCTGTCCTCCAGGGTACTTTTCCACCGCTGGCCACATCAGACTCTGCTACTTCCCCACCGGGGTCGCCCACCGCGACGCCCGTGTCTGACTTTGCCTCGTCGGGGTCGCCCTCCGCGACGCCCGCTTTTAGTTCTGCCTCGTCGGGGTCGCCCTCCGCGACGCCCGAATCTGACTCTGCCTCGTCGGGGTCGCCCTCCGCGACGCCCGAATCTGACTCTGCCTCGTCGGGGTCGCCCTCCGCGACGCCCGAATCTGACTCTGCCTCGTCGGGGTCGCCCTCCGCGACGCCCAAATCTGACTTTGCCTCGTCGGGGTCGTCCGCCGCGACGCCCATTTTTGACTTGGCTGTCCCGCCGTCGGGGCCGCCCTCCTCGAGGTTTCGATCGGGCGCTATTGCTCCGCCGCCTGCCACGTCCTGGCCGTCCTCCACGACCACTCTATGTGGCCTAGCTGCTGCCGGCCTCCTAGCAGCCGTCACTGTCTGTGCCCTTAAGGCTGCAGTGCTTTCTTGTTTATTTGTTCTTGTTCTGCCTTAGTTTTGGGTTAGTTATCATCCCTTGGTTTCAGAATTATTTATTGGTTCTTATATTTCTTATAGTCCTTTAGTTTCTGTTTTGACTTCCCCTAGTTTCCCTGTTGTGCTAGTTCTCCTGAGTCCTCCTAGTTTCTCTGTTTCCCTGGTGTTTAGATTTTTCTGTTTTTCTGGCGTGTTAGTACACCCTCTAATTCCCCCTTCGTTTCCTAGGTTTTTGCCTGCCAGCGTTGTTTAGAAGTTTTCTTGTTTGCCCTGTTTGGGTAGTTTTTGGTTTTACTCCGGCCCCCCATCCTAGCCTCCCACCACCCACCCTGGGTGGGTCGTTTTTTTGTTGTGTTGTTTTGGCCGTCTGGGAGCCGGCCTTAAGGGGGGGGTAATGTCATGGTGCAGCTTTGTCTGCTGCACCATGCACATATTCAGGGCACTTTTCACCCTCCATACACCCCAGTCTCCTCTCCACCTCAGCAATCATCTACACCTGCCAGCCACTAATCAAGCCAGGACTCAGTCCACCTGTCAGCTTCACTATTTAAACCTCCCTCAGTTTGCCCTTCCCTGTCGGCTCGTCTGTTACCTATGCTCTTGACTGCTCACATTACCTTTTCATTACCAGCCCGGGTTCCCTTCATCTCCGTCCGTCCGCCTGCTGTGGTTCTGGTTCTGCTTCCACTCCGGTCCAGCAAGTATTCATTCAGTCATGCTGCTTAATTCTGCTGGTCTAGTTCTGGTTCCAAGTCTCTACTCTGCCGTGCTGCTGTCAAGTTCTACTTCCAAGTCTCCACTCTGCTGTGTTGCTGCTCCTGCTGCCTCCATGCTCCGTCTCC
The DNA here is from genome assembly GCF_011125445.2 of Fundulus heteroclitus. Lineage (NCBI taxonomy): Eukaryota > Metazoa > Chordata > Actinopteri > Cyprinodontiformes > Fundulidae > Fundulus > Fundulus heteroclitus. The sequence goes on along the minus strand of NC_046364.1, from coordinate 22,881,686 downwards.
ATCCAGCTTGCCAGCCTCAGCCACTAACAGCCTCCTGCTTCCATCTGGTCTGAACTCTGGTCTTCATCTTCAATAAAACTCACAAAACAGAACTCTGTGTGTGGTTGTGTTCGGGTTCCTCACAAAAACATGACAACCATTGAGTAAATGGCTGGTCTCCGTGAAAGGCATTGCGTATGTGTTGTTCAGATTTCAACCACTGTAATTTTTACTTATAATTTCTTTAATCAATTAAAGCATTGTTTGGCTATAATCAGAATCAGAAATACTTTAATAATCCCAGAAGGAAATTACAGTTCCTGTACAACCATCCATCACATACATAACATACATTTCTGAGCTCTCTCGCCATAACATCCAGGGGAGTTTTATTGATAGAGGAGGCATAATCCAAATACACAATTTGTTATGAGAACAAGCTGCACCAACTCTTCCGTCAGATTTAAGACCTTTCATCGCTGGTTCCACGTGGCGAATCCAATATTGAAAATACTTTAGGCTTTTTTCCGCGTTTCACATCCAGATTTTATCCCATCTTCCCTTTGAGTTCAACCACCGAAGCCAGTCTGCGTTCCAGCGCATCCAGCTTGCAGCTCTGCTCCTCCAATTTACGGGTCTGCTCGTTCACGGCCTTAGTAATCGCGTTATATGCGGCCGGTAGCCTGATCAAGGCTATAATTGCAACCGACATCCACAGAAATCCAAGTATCACAAATCCAAACATGTATACGTCTTCCACGTCCTCAACTGACAAAATCGAAAAACACACTATTTTCCACCTGTTCCAAGAATCTAGGGTGTATCCCACAAAATGTGTCCCATCAGGACAGGACGGGTCCCCTTAAACCCATTCCAACATATGCAATTAATGATGGGATGGTGTGAGTTATTCAAGGAGCTTATATGTAAATTTTTTGCCAGCATTTGACTTCACCCACCTTTCTAAAAATTAGCTGACATCGATTTTCTTGGAGGTGTATAATTTGTGCCAAACTCGCTTTCTGTTAATCACATAGCCTGTATTTCTAGTTTAAGTTGAAGTAAATGTGCCGTTATCTAAGTGCAGAAATGAGTTTTAGCCCTAACTGTGTTGGGGGACAAAACTATATGAATGGAAACTAACATATATGATTGGAAACTTGTGGGTCTCTGACTATGGAACAACATTAAACTCTACTATGACTGAGTGCAACAGTAACATTTTTGACAGAGAAACATACAGTTGCCTCTGAAAGATTTTCTGCATCACCTACATTATTAAAAAGCTCCCATTTGCATAAAAACGAAGAGCAGCACAAAGACATTTTTCAGAACTGAGAACTTCAATCAATGTAGGGGCTGAGAATATTGAGCTAAATCAATGACAGCGGCAAAAAAACAGTAACACTTGAAAATAGATTTATTCAGATCAGCCGTATTTTCATGCCAGCCTTCAGGCTCCTCCAGAAAAGAACACACCTTTTCCGATACTTCCTTGTTCAGATCCCAGATAAAAGTAGGAAAAACTCAGAGTTAGCCCTAACAACCTTGCAACAGAACAGGGTTATTTCACGGGGTTATTTGTTGTCATAATTTGACTCAGGGTTTGAGCTTTCTGAAATGGAAAAGCCAGGGTATGCTGGAATTTACCCAAGAAATCACCCGGAATTGAATTTAAGCCAGCTTTCTAAAACGAGGCCCAGGAGAGTTACTCATTTTTATCAATCAATCCATTTTTTTTGTCTGGGTGCTTTCAGCTAGCTTGTCCATTGAACTAAACAACTGAAACAGTTTTAAGGCAAATTGAAGCAAAAAACATTGGGATTGAAAACATTCACTAGCGTAGCAGCCTTAAGGTTTCAAACCGGGTGTACGTCATTAGAACACACTTCTGGAGTGACAAGTGGCAAGCTATCTTGTTTGAACCTTTGAAATATGGGTCAGAGTGTTGTCTGCTATTGAAATGTGAAGCATCGTCATGCGGAGATCTAAAGAGATCTCTTGAGTCGTAAGATGAAAGAAAAAAATAAGAAAAACAAGAAAAGAAAACATTGTGGCTGCCAATGTTTCTGGCAATGAAGTTAAAAGCCTTTTAATTTAAAATATTCATGAAACATTCATAAATTGGACAGGTTTCAAAGGATTTGTATTTCTCCTTGACTCAATGCCCCTCCAAAATCAGCCCTTGAACTGGCAGTCCATTGCTAACACAAAATGTATTAAGAAAATACGGGCACCAGTTGCACCTATTTAAAGTGCATGGATCTGTCCATGCACAGTAGCAGTTTGGAGCTGAATTTGAATTGTCCAAGAATACTAGATTTTTCTAAATGTGAGGCCATAGTCCTCAGCTGGAAAAAGCTGGAATGTTTCCTCCACGTTGGGGGTCACTCTCCGCCCCGATGTGGTAGAGGTTAAATATCTTGGTTTCTTGTTCACAGATGATGCCAGTAAGGTGGAGTGGGAAATGTATAGACAGATTCAGGCTTTGTCTGGCACAATGCAGTTGTTGTTCTGGCCTTTTGATGATGAAAGAGTGAGCTATGGCATATGGATTATGACTGAAAGAACATGATGTTAGATACAAGCAGCTTAAATGAGCTTTGTCCATAGGGTGGCCATTGTTCGGAAACATCTGGTGTTCTTTCAGTTGGAGGCATTTGTCCTAATTGAAGGAGATCCTGTGCTAGAACCAAAACTTGTTGAAGGGTATTTATCCCCTCTTCAACAAAATAAATCTGGAGTGTCATTCGTTGTTTTCATTATATGCTTAACTTGCTTTCTGACATACACATATCAGTACATGGTGTGTCAAAAACTTGACTCACTGCTGTTCTCTTTTATGAGCTAGACTTTATTGAGGATATAAATACCTGTTTGTATTAGAGTCAAAAATTAAAATGAGGAAATTAAATGTATGCAATAACTTCATCAAAAAGGTTACACTGTCATGATTTTGTTTTTTGTTTAATTTTGCCTTTGGACTTTTCGGGACTTTTTTCATTTTGCCTGTCACCTCTCATCCACCAGCCAATCGGCTCAGTCTCCCTCCAGCCACCTACCATCCTACTCTAGATCATCTCCACCTGTTTCCACTAATTACTTACTCAGCTCACCTGTTCACCAGCCTACTTATACCTGGCTCTGCCAACTCACCCCCGCCAGAATGTCTCACTTCTATCTTCTTGCCTCATCCAGTGTGATGTACCCTGTCTCTACCAGACCCTGTGTGCTCAGCCAACTGGACTCTTCAAGTTAAAGTTGCCTGTGTCTGCGTGCTGCAGTTCTGCCTGTTTTCTCTGTGAGTCCCAGCCGCTTGCTCTGCACGTTCTGGTGGTTCCCCGGTTCACATCGCCTGTTCTGCTCTGTCACCGCCTGCATGCTATGGCCTCCTGCTCATCCCTGCCTGCCTGCACCTTCTGCCAAGATGCAAATGCCAAGTCTGGTTCTGTTTGTCTGCCTCACCCATCACTACTCATCCCTCACAATAAACCTATTAAACCGGCTGAATATCGGGTTTACCTGCAGTAAACATAACATACACTTAATTGAAGAACTGAAAGAACTAATATTTTTTACTGTTAGGTGACTGAGCTTACTCTTAGAGACAGGTTTCAAGGTATGTTGATGGACGGATTGACATACAGGATGCTAGACAGATTGAAAGAAGCATTCCTAAGTGTTCTGGAAACCATTGCTTTGTTTGTATTCAGCTGGTTCAATTGTAAGCTTGGCTGTAGCTGCTAAACGAAATTGGGGCTTTTTGTTAGTAAGTTTCTACTCTTCCACCAAGTGTCAGTTTGCACCTGCAGGAATATCAATCAATAACAAAAGCATTATCAATTACATTCAAAGCATCACATTTTACCTTTGTATTGTTTTTTTTTTTTTACAAACATTAAAACTGAGTGTATGTGTAGCGTGTGTGAGTGTTCTCGTACTTGTCGCTGGGCAAGAACAATGTTTGATTTTTTTTACTAGTAAAGTGAGGACTTTGATGTAAAGAGCTTTTTTTGGTCCTCACTTTTTTGCTGGGCTCAGGGTTAGGCTTAACACTAAGGTGTCCATTAGGTTTAGGGTGGGGTTAGGTAAATAGTGGTAATGATTAGGGTTAGGGTCAGGGTTAGGCCATACAAAGGCTTGAAAATGAATGAAAGTCAAGATACAGTCCTCACTTTGTATTTTAAACAAGGATGTGTGTGTGCATTTTTGGGTCTCACAGCAGACGGATGCACATGTTTGCCTTACCATCCGTCTATGTAGTGCAAGGCTGAAAATGAACTCATGGGTGGCTGAGTAATAGATGCTGGTGCCCTGCCAATGCCACACACCCTTTTTCATAAATTATGAAACCGAGAGCAATTATGGCTTTTACACAAATGAACCAAAGCATGCTGGATGCAAACTGTAACTGGGTCAGTGGTTATTTCCTGTGACACACCTGGACTTGCAGTAAACACTGAGTATCAATTATAAACGGCGCCTACTCTACACATGGTGTAAAGCAGATTATGACCCATCACAGAGTATGTGCTTCCATCAACACACTCACATTAACTGTAGCAATTTCTTGAATTCTTCGGGATAGTAATCAAACTTTATGTATACACAGACACACATTAGAATCTTATTAAAAAGTTAATTTATTTCAGTAACTCAATTCACTAAATGAAACACGTTATATAGATTAATTAAACACATACAGGTATTTATAATCTTTTATCTGCTAATTGTAACGCTTTTCTGCTTATAGCTACTAAAAACCCATTTAAAACTAGAACATTACATCAGATCAACGAAAAATATTTTGATGGAGCAATATGGGCTTAATAAAAAGTATGTTTAATAGCTGCTCAAAGGCTGTTATTTTCAAAAGTTACTTTTAACCTGACAAATAGGCCTCAGTGGAACGCATATTCTCATTTATTAAATATGACAATATGAATTTGTGTACGCATATATACAAACATACGTATACATACCCATGTTTTGAGACGTGTCTAAGAGTGCAACTCATTTTGGTGTGGTCTCTTTAAATGCAAAGGAGGCCCTTAACCCCCCACACCCCTCCAGGTCGCAGAGCGTTCCACTCTGCCCCGTTCGGTCACTTTTGTAGTGTGCTGGGGTGTGGTTTAATGACTGTGTAGGTTGATACACTAAACAATGAAGCATTTTGAATAATCCAAATGTAGCTACGGCATCCTTCATCTTAGACTACAAAATTGTGGCGCCTATGCTTCAGCTTGGACTACAAAATTGTGCCATGAAATAAAAAAGGCAGATTCAAAAAATTGGACAGCCAGAAGTCCATGACCTTGTTTAGCAGATCAGCATCAAATACTGTCATGTTATAAAATAGAGGGGGAATAGAGAAATCTGACTGGATTGGAAAAATTTATTGAAAACCTGGTCATGCTGCTGTCAGCATTACAGAGTAGCAGAAGAAGAGCCAAGCGCACAGTTTAATTGCTCACAGCTGGACTTCATTTCTCCTATTGTGGCACTTTTAAAAGGACATTTTAGGAGTGTCATAGCAAATGTCATTTTTCAATTCTTTTGAAAATATTTCACTTAACCAACTTAGACCGTTGTGTGCAGAACCATCACATAAAATAAGATGTAAAATATTTAAATTTAGGTTGCACTGTAAAAAAAAAAAAGGCAAAAAAGCCAAGAAGGTTGGATAGTTTCGCAAGACACTGAACACTATCATGCATGACCTAAAACCCATTATGCAACTTCTGTTGCATTATCAGGTCAACTTCTGATAATAAGTCTATTACCATGATGTACTACTAGGAAATCTTCTAACTGCTCATGTTTATCTCAAATTCAGCTTTAAAAGACTACGGTTGTCAAGAGTTCAGCAAAATGTTTGTTATTCTATATCAGTTAGTACATTTTAGTTTTCAATAGAAATAATTAGATGACACTATGATACAAAGTTGTGTGTAATTGTGAAGCGGAATGAATTCACATTCATTCGCAGCACTGTTGGTTTGCAGTAATATGGTGCTGGGCTTTCTGCATGGAGTTTGCATGTACTCCTGTGCATGCATGGGTTCTCTCCGGGTACTCCGGCCTCCTCCCGCAATCCAAAAACAGGACTGTTATGGCAGTCGGTCTCTCTAAATTGCACTTAGGTGTGAGTGTGTGTGTGTGTGTGTGTTTAGTTGTTTGTCCTGTGTGTCTCTATGTAGCTCTATGATGGATTGGCGACCTGTCCAGGTTGCCACTGACCACTGAAGTCAGGCAATGCATTCTACCACTCTTCCTCTGCCATCAAGGGTTATTTCTCTGCACTGCGAGCTCGCCTCTATGCTTTACACTTTGCACCTGTTTACTTCTCTTTATAAGACTGCTGCAGACAGCCAGACAGCACCACATTATTGAAAGCTTGATGTTAGTAGCATTCATTTTCATGCCTGCCTGTTTTACCATAACTTTGGTCACATTTCTGGATTTTCCTGCGTCATCTTGCCGTTTTCTGACACCCATCAAAGCTTCTGTTTTCTGGACCTTGACCTTAACAGTTCTACGACTGAAAGCCTTGCCTAGCCGCTGGACTTTGTCTGCCCTTCTCAGCCCTGGCCACCTGTGCACAACCCAAGCCCGTTGACCGGACACCGCCCTAGCCTCTTCCATCCTGCCTGACGTCTCTGCAGCGAACTAGCCTTCGTCGCTGCCTGGCCTCCAGCTTGTTCCTACAGAGGCTCTCTGACTTTCTCCAGGTTTTCACTACTAAATCTTGTTAAAAACACAACACGGTGTCTGGCTTGAATTTTGGGTTCTCTGCTAACCCAGGGTCATTAAGTACACTTTGCTGAAATTGCAGTTGAAAATGTTAAGTTAGTCAGCCTGCTTAATCTTTTGCATTCCTAACTTACCAATAATACCTCTGTTCCCTCTTGGGAAACTGGCGCTTCACAAGTGATCTTTAGGCTCAATTACATCTGTCACAACAAGTACATCTTCACAGCCGCTGTGGCAATATGTTGGCATACACTCTTCCAGTGGGTAAATTGTCATTATTATACAGTATATAATATTTGATTACATGGTATAAGATGCTCTGCTGATTCACTTTCATTTGCAATTAGCCCTCTCTAATAACAGAGAGGATGGAGAACGACCTTGGAACACGCTTAATTAATCAGAAGCAGGATGGAGGGGGGGGGGGGGTCTGCTGAGATTAAGCATGGAAGTTACGACACGCTATTTTGCAATCTAATTGTCATTTATCAATGAAAATCATCCGTCATTTGATTTTGTTCATTGTCAGGAGACGATCGTTGGAGGCTCTCCTTACTCTGCGTATGGAGTTGCTGTTTTTTTTTTTTTTTGTGTGTGTGTTGTTTTATGTTAACATGCAGAACATGACCAGAAATTTGATGAGAATGATGGCATTCCAATGAGAAATAGCAACCGCAACAAGCAGCGAGAAACAAACATACATAATGAGAAGACGGATGACTATGGAGAATCAAAGCTCGCAGGCATGAAGCCATTTTATCTTGTTGACAAGATGACAGCATCTAAGTGCCTCAGTTGTGACAGGAAGAAAATTCCATGTGAAATGTAAAAGGAAATCCTTAAAAGGTGTAGAAATGACAAGTGAAGTTTGCCTGGAGTGGTTTGGTATTTATACACAATGCTGAAAAATCAGTTAGGAGCAGAGCTGTGTGCTCAATCCGAATGACAAATTGTTGTTTCATGCAAATTTTATATGCCGATGTGTTCAAAATCCCTAAAATGTGATATGATTCTGTTCTTTTTAGTCATCGTTTCTCAGAAAGATTTAACAATTTTAATGAAGTTTTAACGCTGCTCAATAAAGACACAAAATACTATTTTCTCTTGATTTTTACAGAACTGCCCACAACCTTAGATAAATCAGTGAGACCCCAAACTGCCACTTATGTTCCACTTTCACTTGGCCATAGAGTGGGAAAAACATTATTTCCCTATATACAAATTTTTCTTGCCATTTTTCACACCTGCACGTTTGAGATAATCTAACCAATTTTACATTTAGACAAAGATAACTAGTGTGAAAAAAAAACTGTTTTAAACTGTTGATTTTGCTTGTTAAGATGAAAATCCTTTAATACTCTTAAATAAAATCCTGTGCAAGCAGTTTTTATATGAAGTCAATCAGTAAAGGGAGCCCACACGTGTGTAATCTCAGTATATATCCATCAGTTCTGTGAAGGCCTACAGCAAGGACAATTATTGAAAGTAAGATGGGCTAAATACAAGGTAGTCTAGAAAATCAAAACCTGCTTCAAGACTTGCAAGCGGGAGAGAGATATAACCTCTAAGTGGGCAAAGACTCTAGACACAGCCAGAGCTGCAAGTGAATATTTTGGATCATAGCATATTTATGTATTAGAATGAAACTCCAGACCGAAATCCAACACAGAAACTGTGACAACCTGGAAACTGCAGTTCATAGATGCAGGTAGAAAGATTGAAATAAGTTTCAGTGTGTCACATGAATAATTATTCACATTTACTTTATGAATTGAAACATTTTTTAGAGCAGTAGCTGCCTCTTCTGAGCCTGGTTTCTTTCTATTGAGTTTCTACTCATCAGTAGTTGCCAGTTGCTGTGTTGAAGAGAAGATTGCCTGGTGTCATCTCTTACTGGTCCAAGGTCTTGATGTTTTATTATTGAGTGTCATTAGGTGAATTGCTACATGTTTGATACATTTTTACATGCTTTGAATAAGCGAAATGAATCGAATGTATGTTGTATAGCTTATACAGAACCATGAATATAAGTAGATTTTCTATATGAATTAGAATGACTGTGGAGAAAATGCAACTTTCATGTAGTATTTGTCATTGGCCGCCTGAGGTTTGCCTGCACTGCATTACAGTTCCTGTACTTTTAATGTAGCTTATACATCAAGGAGCCCCAGCCCCTTTGCTAAATGAAATGACTGTCTTTAGTAACGGCAGCACATAACTACATGAACACCCAGGTCGAAGCTTTCAGATTCGACACAATAAACTGCTCTGTTTTAGTTGTCCAATAATTGTGCAGAGGAAAGAAAAAAAAAAGACACAGATGGTTCAATTTATACCAACACTGTGGATACAAGTATTTTAAGGCATCTCAAAACAGTCACTAAATCAGTGTCACTGAGTGAGTAAATTGAGGTGTTAACAGATGTTAGATTTACAAAAACAACTTAAGCTTGTGTATCACTTCTGAAGCTTTGAATGTGAAATTAAAGAAGGAAATCAGTTCCAATTTGGATTAAACTGGCATAATGAGCTGATATGTAAATAAACTGCACAACCACTGAAAGCTGGAGTTGCTCCAGTGTTGCTTTGACTTTAGAGAAAACAGTGTGATTAAAGTGCAGCATTACTGCCTGATCTTTTGGATGGCAAGTGAGTAAATCTCCATCAAAAGGCTGTATGATTCCACCACCAAAGCAATTATGAGCTCAAAAGCATTGAAGTCTTTACATGTATGACTAAAGCCACAGGTATGTGAAAGCAGATGTGTGCATCTCCATTGTTTTTGCTAACTTTACAAACCCATGGATAAACATGGTCCCCGTTTGTGAATCGCAATGAAATGAAATGAAATGAAATTTATTTATTCGAAATTTATTTATTCGAACAATCCTTTTCAGACTGCATACACATGCACAAGCCTGATTTCTGTGCCCTTTTTAGGTTTTGAATTAATACAGATGCCTTGATTGATTATTTGCATTTGAAAAATACTGTTTGCACCTCATGCAATGCGGCAATGAGAACAACCTCATAGGGAAAGTGCAATTTCACCAAAAGTGAGATTAAGAAACTGCTCTGCAATGAGGAGAAAGGGAAACATGTTTGGTTATTTTAGATTTGTAAAGCAGACACACAAACATGAAAAATAATAACACTGAAAAAGAAACAATCAGCAAATGGAAAAATAAACTGAGGTCGTCAGCTCATTAAATTAAGAACAAAGGTCTTCTACAAAGGTACCAAGTAGCTGCTCTCATTATGGGAATTTGTCGGGCTAAGTAAATGTGGGCTGTTATTATGGGTTCCGGGTGTAAGAATGAGAGCTGCTTATCACCTCGTAGCTTTGTTTTAACACTCTTAACTCGAAGTATAAAAGAAAATAATTCTTGAGTTGCCCTGTTGAGTTGATGGAGTCAGCTAATGATTTTTTTATTTATTTATTTTGCCCTGACGACATCACTCTGCTGCAACAGCAGCGAAGAAACCTCCATAACGTTTAATCACCATAAAAATATTTTACAAAGAATATAACCTAAAAAAAAAACAAAACATTGAAATAGACTGTATGTTTAGTAAAGTCAAAGTTAGGATCCACCTGTGTTTAATGTATGTTCAGTATGAATGCGGTGGTTCGGTGAAGTTCTCAGAAATTTGTTAGCAAACATTGATGAAGAAACAGTGTCATGAAGACCAAAGGACACCGCAGACAGGGTTGGGCAACTCTGGAGGAGCTGCAGAGATACACAGCTAAGGAGTGGCGAGTCTGATGACAAGGTAACTAATAGTCTCTGGCTTTTATGAAAAAGGGGCAAATGATGTGCTAAAAGACATCAATAAAAATAATTTTAGTACATGTGATGTAGGAGACACGGCAAGCATGTGGAAGATTGTGCTCTCATCAGATGAGAGCAAAGCTAAACTTTAGCTTACATGCAAACTTATATAGAACTGAAGACAACAGATAACACTCTGAATAAACACCATCTGCTCGGAGAAAAATAGTAGCGGAAAAAAACATCCTGTGTGTATGTTCACTTCTAATGGTACAGGGAAGTTAGTCAAAGTTGATTGTTAGATGAATGGAGCTAATATATCAACCACATGTTCTATACAGTATTGTAACACGACAATACTAACCTATATGGGTTGCTTATGCATTGTACAATTTTCAGATTTGTATTTGTTAAAAAAAAGTACATATACTTTTACTTCTGTCTTTGACTGCACAAATACAGCAACTTGCAAAATTATCCACACCTCAAAACCTTATTTTATGTGATGGATCTGCACAAAATAGTTTACGTTGGTGAAGTGATGTAAGAAAAATATATCTAAAAAATATACATAAAAAGAAAAAAATAACTTAAAATTGTTGTGTATATGTAGCTATCTCTTTTATAATAAGGCCCCTGAGAAGTTCTGGTGCTTGAAATGACCTTCAAATGTCCTATAATTAGTAAAATGACATCCACCTGTGTCCAATCTGAGCGTCACTTGCTCTGTCAGTATAAACACAGCTTTTCTGAAAGGCCCCAGAAGCTGCAGCACCACTAAGCAAGAGGCATCACACCATGAAGACCAAAGAGCTCCTCAAACAAGTCAGGGACAAAGTTAGTAAGAAGTACAAGTCAGGGTGAGTTTCTAAAAAAAGATTCAACTTTTTTATGTTCCTGTCGAGTGCAATCAAATCCATCATATTCCAATGGTAAGCACATTGTACCACAACATACCTGCCAAGCGAGGGCTGCCCTCCAGAACTCACAGACATTAATCAAGGAGGCAGCAGCGAGACCAAAGGTCACCCCTGAAGGAGACCTCCGTAGTTGAGACTGGAGGATCTGTCCATAGGTCCACATTAAGCCAAACACGCCATAGAGCTGGGCTTTGTGTTAAAATTAAGAAGATATGTTTTCAGTTTACCAAAAGACACTTGGTGACTCCCCAAATGTATGGAGGAAGGTGCTCTGGTCAGATGAGACTAAAATTTTACTTTTCAGCCACCAAGGAAACTGTTATATCTGTTGCAAACCCAACAAATCTCACCACCATAACAACACCATCCTCCCAGTTAAATGTGGTGGTGGCAGCATCATGCTGTGAGGGTGTTTTTCTACAAAATACAGGGATGCTCCTGAGCAAAACGTGTGTCTGTGATGTGAGACTGGGTCAGAGGTTCACCTTCCAGCAGGACAATGAACTGAAGCATACTGCTCAAGCAACACTCAAGTTGTTTAAGGAAAAAATATTTAAAAGTTTCGGGATGGCCTAGTTAAAGCCCAGACCTCAATATAACCAAGACTCTTTTGTAGGAAATGAAGATCACTGTTAACGAGTGACAATCATCCAACATAAAAGAGATGGAGTTTTAGCTTTGAGAACTGGGCAAAAATCTCAGAGGCTAGATGTGGCACACTCATGGAGACTGATCCAAAGCCACTTTCAGCTTGTATTGCTGCAAAAGTTGGCTCTACAAAGTACTGACCTTTCTATTTATTTATTTGTTTGGGAGGTAGGGGTGGCGGTGGCGGTGGCTGGACAGTTATGCACACTGAAGTTTTCTGTTATATTGTCATTTTTGCTGTGTGTTTCACAAAGTAAATAATACACATGTTGTGGGCATGTCCTGTAAGTGAAATGTTGCAAACAATCAAGCAATCCATTTTACTTCCAGGATGTGAGGCAACAAAACATAAAAAATGCCAAGGGGGGTCAAATACTTTTGTATGACACTGTATGTGCTAGTGTGTGTTCCACATATTCATAAAATTTCAATGCAAAGTTTATGTTTGCAGCTGTATGAATACTTTTGCTCTGCTTTGTGAGAAAACCGTCAGGAAGCACACAGATTACCTGATTAATATTCACATTTGCTCAGTATTTATCTAGTTACATAAGCCAAATAAAACACCAATGCACATCAAGTAGGCTTATATATTATTTACACTTTCACTATGGTTGTGATGGAGCAGACATCATTAGGTGTGTCATTATCCATGCATGATTAAATACATTCCCTTGCTTGATATGCTTTTCATAGAAATGTAATATATAATCCTACCTTGTTTGCATGGTGCATTGTAATCGAAACATAACAGCAGCCTGACATGTTTATATTTACCTAATTACTGTATATCCACCACTCAAAGCACAGTACAAGCACAATGCAAATTTTCATCTACCCACAGCCATTCCTACAGTACCTTTTAGTCTACATGTGGCAGGCTTTTTTCCATCATATTCACAGCTACTGTATTACAAAACATTAAAGTGAGATTCACTATCTCACATGAAGAGGCGTGCTTTATTTTGTGATCCGCTGCAAACAGAAGGGTTCAGTAAATGTAAAAGCTTTTGTTTCTAAGTTGAAGAACCCATGCTTTGTTCCCCAGATTATACTGCACTGTGTGAGGAATGGGAGAATAGGAGATAGAAGCAATGTACAGTGAGATCATGGACACTGTCTTCAAGTTCAATTATTAAAAATTTTAAAACATCATTTTGTTTCTGCAGCTAAACATGCAATCTCTTCAAAACATTTAGATTAAAAAAAGAAGAGACAAATTACTTTGGTTTGTTCTCCTATGTTATTGTTAGGTAGTTTCCAATTTTTTATACATAGATGCTGTTGTGCAACTATACACTGTTTAAAGTTATTTAATGTTTCATAAATAACTCTCTGTCTGTTAAGTATTGTCTGGTGATGATCAGCTCTTAAGCTGATATCAAGACAATGGTTGAAAGGAAGGAATTCTGAGCACTAGCGATCTTTTACCAGCAAAACCTGCACACACATAGAATAAAGGAGTGACAACTTGTTTTCAATTCAAAAATTTAATAGAGAAATAAAATGAACATTCAGAGAACATCACTATGTAATGCTGTTTATCTGAATTAACACAATATTTCGATTAACAAATCCTCTCTACTAGGCTAGTGAAACTTAACTAAACTACTAAGCAAAATGAAGATAAAAAGAAGCTAAGCTAAGGAACTATTTATATGCAAAAACAAAGAAAAGACAAAACAAAAGTGGTTGGTCATAATCAGAATAATTCAGTGAATCCTTGTTCACTGAAGATCTGATTCCATAAAACATGGAGTGGAGTTAAAAACATTTGGCATGTATTTCAATCCATTCACAATGCAAAGCACAAGTTAACTAGAACATTATTTTGAAAAAAAAAAACATTCTGGTTACTGATTTGCCCAGTAAAATCATTTAAACCTTATAGCCGAGTTTGTTAATGTGATTCTCCCTCTGGGTGTCTGGGGTCGCTGTAGCAAATCGGTGGCTAAGAGGTTACAGCATAAACATAGCTCTCAACTCTCACGCATTGACCGTGTGACACACGCATTTCACTGACTTCACACGCTCACACGCAACACATGACATTTCACACGCAAACATGGAATTTCTCACGCATAAAAATCACAAAGCCCATCTGGGCTGCGGACGACAAAACTCCGCCTTCTGCTGAGCTGTTTCGGCTTCTTTCACAGCTTGTGGCCATCAGTAATTCCTGCTGCAGTTCGTGTTAACAGAGCAGCAGGAAGAGTGATCAGAGTTATGAATAATTTTAGTCTTAACAGTGGTGAAAGTAAGCCGGTAAGGTCCTGTACCGCGTATGCAGGAGGGGAGGGGGCGGGGGAGAGCTGCTGCCAGATGACCGGTTCATTCAGAACCAGTCATGGCTGCACGCTGGATCATAAAACAGTTCTGCTCACCAGATGCAGTTTAAAACGCCACTTGGTCTGTTTATACGTTTCGTTTTTATTAATTCTGCATTTTTTAACTACATGCACCGTATTTCTGTGCCTCTGCGCTTGCTCCTCTCCCCCCTCCTTTCCCTCGGAGCAGGTGCTTTTATCACCGTCCACCATTCAAAACGTGAATCACTACGTTTAATGTCCTCACATCGGTAGCAACGTGTGCCATTTAAAGTCAATAGGAGAGTTTGTAGCTGTGTTTAATGCTGTTTTATTTTTAACAACATAAAATCAGTGGCGCTTCGGTGGGCGTGCTGCCTTGCGCTTTAATTCAGGTGCGCACTTTTAAGGGTCATTTTAAAGAACTTGTAACATCAGGGGCTTCATCTCAGACCTGTCAGTACCCCTGTTCCCTTTATAGGAGCCCTTTACAGTATTTACTTATGCATTTTCCCCACTGTTTATCCGTCGCACGCAGCGCACGGGGGTAAAATGATTTTAATCAGCCCACCTCACCGCCCAGAGCGCACTGACGAGAGCAATAGAGATTCGTCTGATCAGCGCGGCGACTGACTGAAAACCTGTCGCTGTGAAAGGTGATGATAATGTTATAAACTGTAACAGTCTAGAAGTGCATTGAGCTGAAAAGAGGGAGACATCAGCAGCTGGATCGTGCGTAAAGATGCAGCGGGAACCTCTGTGTGCTTCAGTGTTGCTGCTGAGGGGAAATTGTTGATCATAAAGGCTTGATGAAACTCAGCCTGAATCACCAATCAGGTTATAGATTTACAATGATAAACAACCCATAGATGAATGTGTAACAGTGTAATAATTCGGTCAATAACTTAAAACTACTTAATTTTATTCAGTATTATTTGAACAATTGTGTATTTTTTATGTTTTAATCCATTAACTGAACAATAAAGTATTAATATGTCTCTTTCTCTTTTTAACACAAGTAATACATGTCTACTTCAATGTCTGGTGGGATAAAAATGAGATGGAGTTGACTCCACCGGCTCTTCCAGGGTCCGGTTAGCCCCGCCCCAAACAAGCCCCGCCCCCAAATTAGCATAATCTCACTATTAACTTTTGATAAAAGTTGAGAGGTCTGGCATAAAGTTATCAAAATTACCTTTACCAACATTAATATTCAATAGTATTGTGGGGATAAGGCTCATAGCACCATCGAAGGATGGCGGAGCAGAACGATTAAGCTTTGATGCTTTAAACAAACTCCTTTTGAAATGTCCGAAACCAAATTTTAGCAAGGCTAGTAGCATTAAGGCTAGCATGAGCTACCTGTTATCCCTTTTGTTCTAAACATCATGTGTCCAACGGTTTACAAAACATTTCCCAATAAACCTTTTACTTCACCCTCAGCTCGCTGCCCAAACCTGTCTTTTGTCTCGTGTCAGTTCTGTCCAGTTTGGCCATTCACGGAAGGAGCATTGAAGGAGGGAAGTTGTTGGCGGGCTAGCGTTAGCTCTCCAGCCCTCAGCTAACCAACAGCGTGTGGAGGGAATGCTTGGGGTGTCTGCGGCCTAGCAGAAACACGCATGTGTGGTCGGAACCAATGTCTATTCAATAGTCAGATCGCTCAGCTTGTCTGGTGAGGTGAGGCATCCACCGTCTCGCGTCTGCTCTCCTGCAATAGCTGACAAAATTGAACAAAGCCGTTTCGGCAGTCTGTACTTTGCGGCTGGTTTGCTCAGCAGTCAGAGTGAAACTTAGCTTTGTTCCAGTGTGTTGTTTATCCGGATTCAGTCAGGTCCTCTATTGAAACCGGCAGACAACATTAGCAGACCCTGGATCAAGCATGGCTGGTCCAGGCACCTTCCCTCAGCTGCTGGCTTGTGTCGGTCATGGCCGACCAGGACCTCATGGTCCAGGCCTTCTTTGTCTGCTCTGAGAGAGCTGCTGTAGAGCTGAAGAGGTCTGCAGAAGTGAAGAGGGCTCTTTGTCTGTTGGAGGAAGGTGTTATAGCAGCAGGACCCCTGGTGAGAGGAAGGCCGTCCCAGCTGTGAGGATCTCATGTTGCAGCCAGAGTGGAATTCCTTTGTTACCCCCCTTCCATACTACATGTTCAGAATTGAATCTGAGATCAATTATGTATCATGGTGTTATTATGGCATAACAATGCTTTAGTGTCTAAATTCAATTCCCTTTGTGTTATGTGTTAATTATTCTCCATGCCTCAGTCTCCATGCCTTACTCTTTCAACATTTATTCAGCAAACTTGTGATTATCTTCACCTGATTCCAATGTCATTCTCCACCCTCTCCTCAGTATTTAAACGTCTTTGTTCTCATTGTTCAGTCCTGGTATCTTCCATTCTATCCTGTCCGACTGCTGATCCTGTTATCCTTGTCCTTGCTGTGAGTGTTTGTGCTTTTCATCATTAAGGAAGTTATTTTCAAGTGAGAATAAAATGACTTAAAAAAAACAAAGTGTCAGACAATCCCTCACTTCATATTGGTGCATTTCTTGCCAGCTGGAACTGGTTAACTGTGTTCCTCAGACAAAGACATTTACACATTTTCTCTTTCACATTTTGTTATGCTACAAAAAAGGTGAGTAAAGTAGCAAAAACTGCCATATAACGTTATTCAAATAGAATTAAAAAGAAGTAACTACTTGAGAAGACAAATACTTCTCAAGTAGGGGATAAATAGTATGTAGTCAAAAGACTATTTAAATGTTGAGCAACTATTTGATCATAATGTCCGACTTGTTTTTCTAAATTATATATTCAGGCAGAATAAGCCATAAAGCAATGAACAGTGTGGCAATTATGTAAAAAGAGAAGTTAAACTAACATAAGTTGTCTAAGTCTAACATAAACATCATAGACTTTTTGAAGTTCATATATACATTAGGTAATGCATGAATGTTTTAACTGTGTAAAGGAGTGGCTCGTGAGGCCTGTAGGCTCTCAGTGACTTGACTGATCTGTCAAGGTTCTCATTTTAACTGAAGTTTGTTGGGTATTTTATTTAGAAATATATACAAAAAAAAATTACTTCCACCTTTGTTTGAGTTCTGTATCCAGCGAGTATGCTATATAGACATTTGCAGTTTAGCCATCTTTTATGCATCCGATCCACTAGAGGGAGCACAGTTAAGCCGATCACCATTTCAAACAAGTAACTTTTGCTTGTTGGGACAGCAAAAAATGTAGCTGTAACCCCACCACCCTCCCCCGTGCTCATCCCTCTTGCCAGTCAGCGGCAGCCAGGACACTTAGTTGTGCTTAATGTTGTCGCCAGGGAGGCACAAAACAAAAAGAAAATATTAAGAGGAGCATAAAACATTTGTTATCTCAATGGGAGGAATTATTGCTAAAAGAAACAAGAAACCCTCCGCTTGCTTTCTGACTCATGCTGTTTACAGTCTCCTTTGATGGCAGATGAGAGAGTGTTCCAGTTGAAGCTGATTGAACTCACTGAGGAGGACAGGTTAAAATCAATTTGGTAAGAAGAAGCCGCAGACATGTGAAAACCAGTGCCCACAGACGGGTATCCCAATATTAAACTGGCCAGGCTCAAGCTAATGATCTACCTACGTCTGCGAATCAGTATTCTCCACTGAAGCGAGTGAAGTCAAAACATAGCTTGGTTTTGATAGACAGACATGTGGAACAAATGCTTAGAGTGGTGACAACGGAATACAAGTCAGACCTCAAAAAGATGGTGGTGAACATAGATTCCCAGGTGTGACAGAGAACCCAAGGGGGCTGAGCCTTTTCTGCTTCATGGTTATGATGTTATCCACATTTTATTATATATATTATCTATATTACTAAGTCCACACAAATTCAACCAGATAATAAAAGTTTTTTTTGTGAATAATTAGTCACATTATTCTTTCAATACCTGTGTGGGAGAAGGTATTCAGATTGGACTGGCTTGAGGTAAAGTTTTAATTTTTAAATAATCATTTATGAGATAAGAAAATCTATTATTAAAATATTAAAAGCTGCTTTGGTGGCGCAGTGGTTAGCGCACATGACCTATGTACGGAGGCCTTAGTCCTTAACGTTGCCGACCCAGGTTCAAATCCTACCTGTGGTCCTTTGCCACATGTCTCGCCCCCTCTCGTCTACCCCCATTCCTGTCGACCCACTGTTAAAAAAACCAAGCCACTAGTGCTGTAAAAACCTAAAAAATAAAAAGGCATTAGAGTTAGTAAAACTGCTTTTTGCTAGGTGCAGCTCTTTACCATGCTGCAGGATTATATTCTGGCTCTTGATGCTAAACAGGTTGGCCACCTTTGATTAAAACTTCTTCCAATCCCAATATGTTGCATATTTCCCTGCCGTCTATCTGACACAGCAGGCTTTGCATATAGAAACACTTTTACATTCTTTTAATGCCAAAACAGACACAAGATTATATTTAGTTAAAATGTCATGTAAACTTGTGTGTGAATATAGTTTAGTTTCTTTTTACTTTCAGTTAGTTTGAATTTCTATCATTTGCTCATTGTGTAAATAAGTCAGTCACTAATACCACTAAAAAGACTGGAAATGCATCATGGTTTTAAATTATTGAAAAGATTTGGCCCTCAAGGTCAAGCTTCACAGCTTCCATCTTTTTTTGTTGTCTAAATATTAGGGCTGTCAAAATAATTAAGAATTTGATATCATCGATGCTAAAAACAAAATAATTTTTGAAAGATCCTAATTGACGTCAACCTCAGTACAAACTGACCCATTAATATTTGTCCAAACTGTTGCACTTCTTCCAGGAGCAGCCTTACAATAACAGAAACACTCAGCTAACTCTGTGAGTCCATCAAGAAAAAAGATAACATATGCAACCCTCTTTAGCTGACAAGGCAAACACAATATTGTTCTTTGGGGGAACTTTCCCAATGAGGCAGACGGACAGGAAAAGATCAAAATGCTGAACGTAGCCACATTCTAGCTGTGCTAACTCTGCGAGCAAATACAATGATACTGATGTCTGAGAGAACTGTAAAAAGGTCAGTAAAGCTCCTGTATCTGCAACAGCGTAGCAGTAAAGCTCCTGAACGACATTACATTTCTGTTGATATATCAGCTTCACGGACACAGACAGCACAGTGACAGTTATGTCGGTCTGAGCTCACCCTTCGAAATACTCTTCCCAGGAGAGAAGTTCCAAATCATGCAACATTCCTTTCTAGTCAGGCAACGCTCAGTTCTACTGCAGGCTAAATTAACGCAGGAAGATGTTGATCAGCTGACGGCTCAGTAGGCCACTAAATAGTGAAGCAACAGAACAAACCAGTGTGCCCTCCACCCCATTACTGTTATGTTTTGTTTAGTTTAGAATAGTTTACCAGGTAAAATTCCTTCCTTGTGTGCACATATATGGCAATTGTAGCGAGACAATTTGGGATACTGCTATATATATATATATATATATATATATATATATATATATATATATATATATATATATATATATATATATATATAAGCCTTCTCTGTCTGCTGTACTCTGTGGTCTTCATGAAGGTGTTTTATTCACTAATATTCTCTAACAAACCTCTGAGGGCTTCACAAAACAGCTGCCTTTATACTGAGATTAAATGACACACAGCTGGACTGTATTCACTAACAGGGCTTTACCTCTGAAGGCTTTCAGTTACACAGAATTTTATTCAGGGGTATCAAATGGGGCCAAGTAAGAATGAATGCCACATTTTTCATGTTGTCATCTGTAACTATTTTAAAACCACAGGGCTATTGTTCTTCCATGACAGAAAAACGTGATACTTTGAGTTGACCTGTTACTGGGATTTTATGGTTTTAACGTTACAAAACGTGGACGAGTTTAAAGGGTATGAATGTGTTTTTAAGACCCTGCACATGAGACAGAATTACACAGGCAAAATCGTGTTTTATAAATTTTAATTTCAGTAAGTTTGGCCTCAATTTGAATACTATAACATTGCTTGTAATTCAGTGATTTTAATCTTAACTAACAATAATTAAGAAAATGATTGGAAATGGCAACCTTTATGTTAGAGCAGCAGTCACTGTGTCACACAAAGGGCTACGAGTACTGACTTTTGAACTAAAAAACTCAGCACTTATCAATACACATATTTGGAATGTGTATTTTTTAGATATTGTCATTTAAAAACTATATAAATGGAAAACTAAAATAACACTTTTGATGCAGCTCACTGGAGGGTTTTTACAACAGGCTTGATGGCACCACATGTGGTCCTTGGGGGCTACCAGGTGCCCACGGGCACCATGTTGGTGACCCCTATGTTAGACCATAACGTACTTTGGCCTTTAAGTAGAGAAAAGTCTTGTGAAGACAGTGAAATGAATTGCAGTCTGAAAGACTAGAGTAAGCCTTTTTATTGGTTGAAAAAAGAAATATGAAAAAAGTGTTATATTAAGAGCTAAAATACAAACCAAAACACAAAGACAGAATAGTTTAAACATGTAAATTGAGGAAAGCAGAAATCCCTTGGCATTTTAAAAAGAACAGTTAAAGTGTTTTTAGAGCTTCTTTTATATGCCGTGGAATTTTATATTCTCTCTTTTCATAAGTTAAAGCCAAAACAGTTTACAAGCATGATGTGTTCTGAACTTGAACGCAGTTGCAGCTGGGATGTAGTAATGATTTTGCAGCCACAGATCCCTGTTGAGCTGTAGTCTATTCTATCACCAGGTAGTCCCAATATGAGGCCTCTGGCAAGAAAAGCCATTGCACGCTCTCCAAAAAGCCCATCTACTGCTCTGTGGGTGCACAAGTATAAAACTGAGCATGTTGTCAGGTCAGAATGAACCAAATAAATTCTTCCCTTCAACAACTTTCTTCCCTTTTATAACAGAGGTACTGTAACATGGGGCTTGTCAAAGCATGAAGCATTGTTCTCTATAAACCTAACTGCAGAATTTAATGAGACACGCTGCTACAGGGAATTAATTTGAAAAAAAAAAAAAGAAAAAAGTTCACTCAGCCAATAGTGACATTAAACACAGACCGGATCCAAACTGCATTTTAGGAGTGAAAAAAGTTTAAATGCAACATGACAGCTTTTCAGCTTAATTATTACATTTAAAAAGCTGGAGAGAGAGAGAGAGAGAGAGAGAGAGAGAGAGAGAGAGAGAGAGAGAGAGAGAGAGAGAGAGAGAGAGAGAGAGAGAGAGAGAGAGAGAGAGACTGTCACAGTTGTAATATCAGAGTTATAGTTAAAAAAAGGGGGCTGTATGTTTATAGAAAAACTCATTCACTATTTAGACCAAGTCCCCTGTTCATGCTAACATGCCACTCTTTTACGGAAAATCATGTCTACTCTATTTAAAGAACTGAGGGAAAATGGCTTAAACATATTTTGTACCGTGTCTTAACATGTCACAGCCTGATGCTTAAAGGAGCATTTGTTTTTATGCTTGGAATACGAGCTCAAACCAGAGTGTGTGGGGTTTTTCTTCTAAGCTATACATACGCCTAGAACCTTTCCTCGTTTGTCACATTGTAAACACAAAACTACAGGACTGTCTCAGAAAATTAAAATATTGTGATAAAGTTCTTTATTTTCTGTAATGCAATTAAAAAACATGAAATGTCATACATTCTGGATTCATTACAAATCAACTGAAATATTGCAAGCCTTTTATTGTTTTAATATCACTGTTTATGGCGTACAGCTGAAGAAAACTCAAAAATCCTATCTCAAAACATTTTTAATTCAGAAGCATGGGCTTAATGAAAGTCGAATGTCTCCTTACAGGTTATTTCCAAATGGTAGTTCATTAAACAGGACTGTGTATACTTTCTGTTGCTATTCTATAACACAATCACACAGACACATATACAGTATGCTTCCTATCATAGTTCCTTTAGCATAGGAGCCCTGTGATGTCCCTTACTGGTGCTAAGGAGCAATACATGCGATAATGGATAGTTTCAGCTGTTGACTACATCCCATCATCCTTGTGCATTTCAGTTGTGTAATAACGTCAGAGTTAAAGGCTGTCTGAAATTGGCAAAGCAGTCCAAAGCTCCTTTTCTACCAGTGATAGAGTTCTTCCTGTTTACCTGATGAAAGGTCAAGGAACAGGAGGTAGGAGCTGTAATTAGGAATGCAAAAATATTTTTGGCTGACCACACCTATTCTTGATGGGGAGAATTTACCTGCCACCTTCAGGTAGGAGGTACAAGGTGCCACACTGTAGAATGAAAAGATTGGGAAAAAAAATAAGTTATTTCTGTTTTTGTGTGAGGTCAACAATGTAGGGATGGACACAGCAGTAGCATAAAAGAAAAAAAGCTGTCAGCACAATAATTTGCCCTTGTTGTGCCAGTTCAGACGTAACAGAAAGCGGGCATCAATTCGGGACGTAACGAACTACGTTACCCATGATGCAATGTGGTCAAAATGGCCACCAACTCATGTGGTCAAAATGGCCACCAACTCCCATCACGCAACACGGCAAAATGGCCGCCGATCAAGATAAGGTTGCTATGGTGATGGCTATAAAAGCCGATCACACACGAAAATCTTCCTTCTTTCCTGGCTGTTAGCCAACCCGAGAAGACACAGCTGATTCCGTTGGGGTGATTCCACGCCACGTGTTCGATTGCTCGCTGGACCGAGATTTTTCGACGCAACGGTTATTCCCTGCTTTATAACAGGAGGTCGACTTAAATAAGTACTTTTAAATTCCCTCTGATCAAAAGACTGAGAGACGCCGCATCTCCCAGTGATCGAAGAGGACCCCGCTTTGTCTGGCCAACAAAGCGACCGAACCCGGAGGAAGAAACGAAGGAGTTTTTTTTTCCCCCCGTCCCGCTGCAGCCTGCGGAAAACTGCGCTCGTCGAGGCGCGTCCAGAAAGCCACACTCGGAGCGCTCCGGACCAGCCCCGAGGCAACTCAAAGTAACGGGGTTTTCCCCTTTTATTTCTGTCTCACCAACAGGGTGTTTAGAAGTGCCTGGGCAGGCGTAGAACTTTGTAGGTGTTGGTTAATGCTTTTATTCCACGACGAAGTTGGAATTATTTTGCTGAACATTTTCTTTGTATGTGCATGCATTTTACAATTGATTTGCTGTGTTGATTTGTGATCCATTAAGAACCCCGCCGTGGGTTACCGCTTTATTCCTTTCCATCTTCTTCCCTGCTTCCCCCCTCTCTCTCTCTTCGCTTCTTATCAGTTTAATTTCTTTGTCCGAGCTCAAGTCGCGGGCTTTGCTTTAAACTCCCAGTTAGCTGCCCCCTCTCGAAGCGAGGCATTATCCTATCAGCGTAAGCGTGGTTACGTCATTAGGACCTCCCCTCATACGTCATCGTAGCAGCCATCTTGGGAGGGTGACGTATATCTGAACTGTAGGTAGCTTAGCTGAACTAGCTTTGTGTAAGACATCAAAGCGTCCAGTGAGATTCCCGAAGCTGTTCTGTCTATCAATGCTGATACGTGAAATGCCGGTGTTTCGAGGGCGGTGTTAAACAACTTTGAGTTAAGTTAAGATCTGCTAACCGCTCATTTTAATCCATTGTTTATTTTTGTTTTGTTCTTTATTTCCACATATATATTTTGCATGTTTTAGTTTAGTAATGAGTAAGAATTCCAAAGTTGTTTGAATCAGAGAATTACTGTAACAGGGAATTGCTTTTGGTTCAATAAAACCAACCACTGCGGAATAGACATTGTTTTGTGTTCAGTCCAATTCACAGTTACATGGTTATTCAGAAATCAGAGCTAACCTCCTTTGGAGTTAACATCTGACATTAATACAGAGACAATATCATTGGATGGTGATAAGGAATAAGGATTTAAACTCTAATTGCAATTACACTCGGGTTCTCACAGCCTGCTGGATAAACCTGGTCGGTTAACAGTCCGACCTGATCATTTATTCCAGCATAAATGAGTTCATAAAAGCAAGTTAACTAATGCATTAGTGACATAAATACTTACAAGCTTATAGCTACCATCACCACCATTTGAACTATATTTGTTATAGCGGAAATTTGAGTTGAATGATTTATTATTTAAATTATAATACCAAATTATAATTAATAATAATAATAAGCATATTCAACCAGCTTATGGCATAACATAAATTGGCTTTTCCCGGTGTGGGCATGAGTCTACTTATTGGCGTTCCTTTAGACTAAATCGAATAACCAGCAACTTATGAATTTAATGAACACAATCCATATTCCAGCATTTTGACTGCTCACCTTGCCAAAAGGGCTATTCAGTCATAATTGATTAAGGAGGTATCATTACTAAATATATACGTGTTTGTGGTGGTTTGAGGTTGTTTACCTGAGGTTTGAATATTGATTTCTGGACTAGAAGTCAGCTAGATTGAAATACACAGCAGCCAGCGTCTGCTACTTGTCAATCAGAGTCTGTGTCGTGTTCTGCTTTGAAAAGAGAGACCTTGCCTCCATCTGGTGGACGTTGTTTGTAATTGCAGCATAATTGTTTGAAAGAGGGACACGATTCCCCATCGGCTGGACATTGTGTGCAATTACGGCTCAGTCTTCCCAAAGTGAAGGGCACCCTGCCTCCATCTGGTGGCCAGGATAGGTAGTTGCAGTCACGGTTTTAAAGACAGCTTAGATCGCTCAGTGTTTTTTTTCCCCAACTTATTATCATATCTTAATTTTTTTTTCCCTTTTGAATTTTTTTTTTACTTTTATTATTATTTTATTTTTCTTTTCTTTCCTCCCTTATCCCCTTCTGCTCATCATAAGTGGTCAAAATTGAGCTGTGATTTTGAAACTAAGGTTGCAATTTAGCGGTTTTTAACTGTCATTCTTTGCCACCTCTGAAGCTCCAAAACACTTTGCTATTTTCCACACATGTGTAGAGCACCTGTTCTGAAATAACTTACATCACAAACAAAGCCACAGCTTTATCATTAATTACTGGCCGAAAGGTTAGTGGTCCATGTCACTCAAAGTTAATATTCTCAAAGTTAAACAAGCATATTAACCGTTCCTAAAACTAAGGAGTTGTAAGTCGCAGGGTTGATTTTCCCTTGCGCAGCCTAATTAAACGCACATATTTGAATCCACTTCCCGCGGTAAAGTGAGTCATAGTGCGTGTTTGTTGTTAACAGTTAAAGTGAAGCCACTTAACAGTTGTTGTTAGCAGTTTGTTGTTTAGCGCTGAGCTAAATTAAAGTGTATGCGTTGTTGCTTAGTGCTAAGCTAAAATACAGCGTTGTTATTTGTTGTCTGTCGTTTAGCGCTGAGCTAAACTACAGTGTTGTTACTTGTTGTGTTGTTATCCATAGCTGACACAGAATGGATAGTGAAGATTCCTCAGTGTTTAGGTCTGAAGGAGCTGAAGGTCCAAACCATTCCATTGGAATGGAGGCCCAGGATGTCATTAGCTCACTGCTTAAAATGACACCGGACGAACAAACCCGTCTGAATCAGTTTAGCATAGAAGACTGTGAGAGGAGAATTCAGGAATTGGTGGAGGAGGTCCAGAGCAAACCTAAACATAGATTGGTAGCAGATGTTTTGGGTGAATTAACTGCGTTATACCACCGAAGGTTAACGCTAGAGACCAATCTGCGTAACAGAGAGGTTGAGAGGCGTGCTTTAGCTGAGGAAAGAATCAGGGAGCTAGAACAGAGAAGTGTTCAGGGCAGCTGTCATCCCACAGAGGAGCGAGAGGAGGATCGCATTAGCTTGCAGACAGAAGGATCTGAGTGTGAGAACTCCAAAGGAAAACATGGAGATCACACCTGGAGGACATTGGATGAACTGGGCCCTCAGACACCTTCTGAGCGAAGGGTAAGCGAAGGTCAGGACAGATATAGCAGTGTGATACAGAAAGAAATGCCTAAACAACTTACGGTGGCAATCAGGACAGATCCACATGATGTAAATCATGGAACAACACCTGCTTCCCACCTGACCCCTGACACGGCTCGCTATGATCTTTTCCCCCCACCAGGGCGACGAGAGCACCGTTCCTGGGACACAGGTGAACCCCACTCCTCTGAACTGCGTCCACAGACAAGAGTTCATGACAGGGGGGGTCCCCCGGCGTCCCACGAACGGCCGCCGATGCCAGGTAGGTGGTCAGAACTGGAGCCTCCCTCCTATCGTGGTTACCGCAGACAGGAGTCGTCAGGAGAGGACTCAGATGGACCAGCTCCGATCCCTGAACAGGGACTGCGGATGCGTCAACTTGAGTCCCTGGCCCGAGACATAGAGCGTTTTGATCCTAGCAATACAGAATCCACCATTGATGACTATCTCAGAGAGGTAGAGCGCTGTCTGCTAGACTTATATAGCCCCTCAGCTCGAGAAAAGTTGAAGCTTATCTGGAAAACCACGTCCAGAAGTGTCCATGTTTTCATAGAAAGCCTCCCTCCAGCTACACGTGACCGTTATTCAGCTCTTTGTCAGGCTTTAAGAGAAGAATATTCTGTGTTTACAGACCCAGCTTCTGCAACTCTTGGAGCTTTTGCAATTCAGCAAAAGAGAACTGAAGCACCAAAAGAGTACTACCGTCGCTTGCGGGCTGCTTACTTTCAGGGACGAAATGCTCCCGGCTTGGAGGAAGACCACACTTTCAAATCTTTGTTCCTCCATAATCTTCATGAAAGCGTGCGTTATGAGGTTACCATGCATTGTAGAACCAAGAAACTTACCATGCAGGAAATCAGGAAATACGCGCAGGTGGCATGGGAAACACGTGTCCGGCCCAACAAAGGAGCCGATAGTGATAAAAAGGTTCTGCAGATTCAAGCCGAACCAGAAAAGAGTTTAAGTCTGGAGGGACATGAGATGCCTCCCTTCAAACCTAAAACTAGATTTGGTCCTAAGAAGCAACATGGTTTTGAGCCGCAGCAGAAGAAAGCTTCCCAGGATAGGAGAGGTCAGCATGGCAGCATGGAAGGTGAGAGGTTTCAAAAATGGCACAGGCCGGATCCAGCCCGAGACGGTAAGCAAACTGACAGGCCAGAAAGGTCGAAAAGCACACATGACAACAAAGGCTGGAACCTGCGCATGGAGGAGTCAATGAGAAAGGAGATGGAGGAGACTTTTCGCAGGTCGCTAGTCGAAACAGTGCGTCAGATCGCGCCGCAGCCGTCCCAGCCATCATCCAATCCTGTCGACCCTCCAGGTAAGCCAGGCCCAAAACCCCCGCCAGCATGACTAGGCGTGGACCAGGCTTCCCCTTCTAACAAAGTTTATCTGATTAAGGGGGGGGACCAACCGAAAATTCACCAACAACCTTCTAAGATCCCATCAACAGGTGATCAGAAAGCCACTTTTCTAAGGTTTTTAGGTGAGATAAACCATCATGAAAATGCACATCGCTTATACTGCTCGACAGTTATCGGAGGATGTGTAACTGCAAATGCTCTTTTAGACACAGGTTCCGAGATCAGTCTAATGTGCTCAGATTTATTTGATGAGGTGACCAGAGCTATGGTGTCTCTTGGGAAACCGTTCCAGGTGGAGACCTGTAACGTGGGCATCACCAGCTACACTCAGGATCAGTCATGCATCACCAAACGGGCGTGGTTAGACATCACTTTCCGTGACATGACCCTGGTGCACCCCATCTACATATGTACTTTGGACACAGAACCTTTTCTTGTGGGTCAGGACCTGTTGAACAGGTTAGCCCCACTCATTGACTGCTATCATGGTCATCTTTGGGCCCAAGTGGGGACTCCCAAGCCCCTCACTTCTGGAAGTGGACTGTCCGTCCCTATCAATCAGGTGACATGCTCCGAGGAGCCCAAAGAACTTTTAGCACCATTTCTGCCGTCAACAGAGCCGATTTCCAAATCCTCTGACACACCACCGCTTCTCAGCGATCAGAGAACTTCTCTCAGCAGCCACACATCTTTCCTCTGCTCACTTAAACACTCTGGAGTTGAACCCTATAACCCCAGAGTGGCCGAAGGTGGGCACCTGGAAAGCACATTCATGCCAGACGTGTTGCTGGCCCTTTGGTCAGAGAAGTCTGCGATCAGCAGAGATCTGTACAACTCTCTGTGCCGTGAAAAGCCCCATCTGGCTGAAACAAAACACAGCCACTACTTGCTCTCAGCAGACTGGCCTCGCCGGCTTCTGAAAGCAACGGGGGTGTGCATACTTTATGCACAGATTGGCACAAGACAGCTCTCTCATCCTTTCAGCATTGTGGAGAATTTGCATCCTCCAGTGTTTGTTGGTGCTGATCTTCTGATACAGCTGGGTGCACAGCTGGACACTTGTAACCAGGTCCTGTGGGCCCAAGCTCACGTGACCCCAAGTTCCTTCCCGGGCACCCCTGAAGCCATGCGATCAGGGCAGACCATCCCACAGGCTTGCCAGGTGGCTAGCGAGACAAACATGCTAATTCCACCACAGACTGCAGGTGTACCTATCAGATTAGCCATCCTGAAAGGACAACAAATGCAGAGCACGCAGATTTTCTTTCAACCCCTTTCTTATTTCCAGGAATCCAACCTGGTCATCCGGGGCACACCCCTGCTTGAGCTGAACGACCGCTCAGCTTACCTGTTAGTGGAGAATCCAACCCACATGCCGATCCAAGTGGTGGCGAAGAAACCTCTTGGGGTGCTCATCGAAAGCTCTTTCCACGACTTTGAGCTGAGCATTCCCGTCATCGGAGACCTGCCCTTATCCTTGACCGGCAGACAGGACTCTCCAGACACCGTGTTTACTTTTCCTTCCAGCATGATCCAAATCAGGCGACATGAAGCTCGGCCTGCTGGATCCATTTGTGGTGCTACGCTTGAAGCTGAAGGAAACCTGTTGGTGTATGCGACAGCAACCAACCCAACAGAACCAGCACCAAATCAACCAGAGAACTGGGACTCACCCACTGAGCCCTGCCCTGGTTTTGAAACAGAAATTATGCAACAGCTGGAAAAAGCTGATGCACTGACCACTGAAACAGAGGAAACAGCACTTAAGGAGCTGTTTTATGAGTTTCAGCCCATTCAGCCCAAAGATTCAAACGAACTTGGGATCACACTGACACACATCCATGACTCACCAGTAGGAGAACACAGAAGCTGCAAAGCTAATCTGAAAACTCTCCAACAGGTGACGCCCCGGCCTTCAACGGCCCAGGACACCCAGGAGTGTGTACAAGGCTGCTTAACCTGCAGCCAGTTACAACCCACATGGCCACTAGAACGAGCCCTGCTTCAGCAAAGGGGGGTTATATTTCCGTGGTCACATTTGCAGACTGACTGGATCTGTCCAGTCCCCGAATCGTTAAGAGATAACAAATATCTTTTGACAATAACAGGCAGTTTCACAGAATGGGTCGAATGTTTGCCGGCACCGAATGACCCCGCTGTCACCACAGCAGCCCTGCTGCTAAGTCACGTTTTCAGCCGGTGGGGCCTTCCCCTGTCTATCGACTCGGACAGAGGAACGCACTTCACATCAAACGTTATGACCGCGCTTCTCGATATGTTGGGCGTGGAAGTTAAATTCCACATTCCCTACCACCCACAGTCATCCGGACAGGTAGAACAGATGAACCGCACCGTGGTCGGCATGTTAAAGAAATATGTCAACAGCCACGGCAGGGACTGGGACATAAAGCTTCCCCTGGTCCTAATGGCCATCCGCTCGACCCCACAATGCTCCACAGGGGTGACACCTTTCGAGATGATGACAGGGAGAGAAATGACCCTTCCCCTGCATCTCATCTACCAGCCCGAAGACGTCAGTGTGACAACCGCCTACACGGCACACCAATACGTGACCGATTTAAAAGACCATCTCCGAACGACTTTTGCCTGGGCTCAACAGAACCTAGAAGCCAGCGTGCAAGGTGCCAAAGCCTACTACGATCGAAAAACATCCCATAGGGAATATGAAATAGGAGACAAGGTTTTCTATTTCCGTTTTACTCAGCCGACCGGTCGGTCTAGGAAGTTTCTTCCGAGCTGGGCTGGCCCTTTCGAAATTGTCGGAAAACTCTCACCGGTAGCTTACCGGATAAGAATCCCGAAGCCCCGGCAAAGTCCAGAGTACAAATGGGTTCATGCGAACCAAATTAAACCGTCCACCAAACTCTCCTCGCAGGGAAGGGAGCCTAACTCCGCCCCCGCCGAAGAGAACAATGCATAGCATTAAATAGGACAAGTGCACGTTTAATTAGGACATTTTAAACATGCACTAACAAAGCAAATGTCCATACATAACTTCACGTCTATAATTTCACACTCAGCCATAACACCATGCATTGCTTTGGAAACGCTCACAGAAGTGGTAAAGAATGACATGATGTATACTCAGGTTGTTAGAGATTTAATGCAGGACCTCACTCGAGAGGTTAGTTCATCCATAAATAGCCTTGCTGAAGGACGGATTCCTCCGTACCTGGTACCAATAGATTTGGTCGAAAAGGTTCTCAAATCTGCCTCTAGTGAAACACTGTAACCACCACAAACACACCTGGCGTACAGCCTAGGTAGTGCAATTCCAATATTTGTAAATCCTGACAACTTGGAGATAGGATTTATGCTAAACCTTCCCATCATTGAAAGAGCTAATGTGTATAGGCTTAAATCAGTATTGAATGTCGGTTTTTGGCAAGGTGAGACCCACGTACACCTACAAACTCCCTCAATATTGGCCTATCATGATGCTGACCCCAAACTTTATTTAGTCACTAATTTGGATTTGTGTACCAAAACCAAAGACATCCACTGGGTATGCCCAAGCAACCCATTCATCAGAGACGTTACCAATTACCTGTGTGGTCTAAGAATGAATCTCCTGAACAAAACTGTCAGGCTAGAATGACCCTTAAAGATGCAGGTGTGGAAACCAAAATTCAGCGGGCAGGTAACCGCTGGCTCGTTAGCACCCCAGAGGCAGAAGCCCTGTTATCCTACGAGCAGCATGACACAGTTACTAGACTAAAACTGCCCAACCAAACCATTTTCTGTTCCCCACCTCAAGGCGCTGTAGTCCACATTGGAAACATGGTTCTGCATCACCTTGACGTTGACAAATATGACTCAGAGATTGAAATAATAGATGTCTTTAAGGGATACAATTTCAGCATTGATGTCGGCATTGAAAGACAGCTTTTACTTGCAGGCACCCAGCTGATTAAATTCAGTCTCACTCCATCAGAGTTGAGCTCGGTCCCTCTGCTTCGCTTCCCCAGAGCTACAGAGTCGACCGACACTCACATTATGACCATTATTGTGGTTCTCCTTGTATTTGGATGGGCCATCACTACCTGCGATGGCGTATGCAGCATACAAGCAGATCAAACAGTTGCAAACCAGGATTGACGCCCTCACCTTTGTCGCTCCCAGGTTCGTAGCACCAGCTCCTTGAAGGCCATAAGCTGATTAGAGTACGAACCGCTGTCTCTTTCCTTTCCCTTTTTCCCTCTCTCCTTTCTTTGGTTCAAAGTTCAAACCTGATGACCAATGAATGTATTGACAATGGTGATTGTGAAGTTTGCATTTCTTTTTTTTGTTTATTATTACTTTATTGTTGCCTTATTAGCCAATAGAAATTACTAGCTATAGCTTAGTCCTGCCCAGGCTAGGTCACTGACCCAGGCACAATGAATGCTTTGTTTTTCCTCCTCTTGGATGATGAACTGAACTGCATGAATCCCAATGGACTACTAGAAAGACTATTAGGTTGTTCCACTCATGCACAACGGATTTTCGTCACGCCAGAATGGACTTGGTTGTAGCTTTAAAGACTGTGACCAGCATCCCACTCTTCAAAGCTAAAGGGGGGTATGTTGTGCCAGTTCAGACGTGACAGAAAGCGGGCATCAATTCGGGACGTAACGAACTACGTTACCCATGATGCAATGTGGTCAAAATGGCCACCAACTCATGTGGTCAAAATGGCCACCAACTCCCATCACGCAACACGGCAAAATGGCCGCCGATCAAGATAAGGTTGCTATGGTGATGGCTATAAAAGCCGATCACACACGACAATCTTCCTTCTTTCCTGGCTGTTAGCCAACCCGAGAAGACACAGCTGTTTCCGTTGGGGTGATTCCCCGCCACGTGTTCGATTGCTCGCTGGACTGAGATTTTTCGACGCAACGGTTATTCCCTGCTTTATAACAGGAGGTCGACTTAAATAAGTACTTTTAAATTCCCTCTGATCAAAAGACTGAGAGACGCCGTATCTCCCAGTGATCGAAGAGGACCCCGCTTTGTCTGGCCAACAAAGCGACTGTGAACCCGGAGGAAGAAACGAAGGAGTTTTTTTTCCCCCGTCCCGCTGCAGCCTGCGGAAAACTGCGCTCGTCAGAGGCGCGTCCAGAAAGCCACACTCGGAGCGCTCCGGACCAGCCCCGAGGCAACTCAAAGTAACGGGGTTTTCCCCTTTTATTTCTGTCTCACCAACAGGGTGTTTAGAAGTGCCTGGGCAGGCGTAGAACTTTGTAGGTGTTGGTTAATGCTTTTATTCCACGACGAAGTTGGAATTATTTTGCTGAACATTTTCTTTGTATGTGCATGCATTTTACAATTGATTTGCTGTGTTGATTTGTGATCCATAAGAACCCCGCCGTGGGTTACCGCTTTATTCCTTTCCATCTTCTTCCCTGCTTCCCCCCTCTCTCTCTCTTCGCTTCTTATCAGTTTAATTTCTTTTGTCCGAGCTCAAGTCGCGGGCTTTGCTTTAAACTCCCAGTTAGCTGCCCCCTCTCGAAGCGAGGCATTATCCTATCAGCGTAAGCGTGGTTACGTCATTAGGACCTCCCCTCATACGTCATCGTAGCAGCCATCTTGGGAGGGTGACGTATATCTGAACTGTAGGTAGCTTAGCTGAACTAGCTTTGTGTAAGACATCAAAGCGTCCAGTGAGATTCCCGAAGCTGTTCTGTCTATCAATGCTGATACGTGAAATGCCGGTGTTT
Organism: Fundulus heteroclitus; assembly: GCF_011125445.2. Lineage (NCBI taxonomy): Eukaryota > Metazoa > Chordata > Actinopteri > Cyprinodontiformes > Fundulidae > Fundulus > Fundulus heteroclitus. The sequence goes on along the minus strand of NC_046364.1, from coordinate 22,848,367 downwards.
CGAGGGCGGTGTTAAACAACTTTGAGTTAAGTTAAGATCTGCTAACCGCTCATTTTAATCCATTGTTTATTTTTGTTTTGTTCTTTATTTCCACATATATATTTTGCATGTTTTAGTTTAGTAATGAGTAAGAATTCCAAAGTTGTTTGAATCAGAGAATTACTGTAACAGGGAATTGCTTTTGGTTCAATAAAACCAACCACTGCGGAATAGACATTGTTTTGTGTTCAGTCCAATTCACAGTTACATGGTTATTCAGAAATCAGAGCTAACCTCCTTTGGAGTTAACATCTGACATTAATACAGAGACAATATCATTGGATGGTGATAAGGAATAAGGATTTAAACTCTAATTGCAGTTACATTGGGGTTCTCACAGCCTGCTGGATAAACCTGGTCGGTTAACAGTCCGACCTGATCATTTATTCCAGCATAAATGAGTTCATAACAGCAAGTTAACTAATGCATTAGTGACATAAATACTTACAAGCTTATAGCTACCATCACCACCATTTGAACTATATTTGTTATAGCGGAAATTTGAGTTGAATGATTTATTATTTAAATTATAATACCAAATTATAATTAATAATAATAATAAGCATATTCAACCAGCTTATGGCATAACACCCTGTACGGACAATAAAGGTTATGTTGACTTTGTAGACACAAAAACAGTGACAGCGGCCCATGTCAGAAGAGATCGAAGTGGGACTTTTTAGCCCAAATACAAAACAGGTATTTCACTTGAAGCTACCACTGCGTCTTACAGTATCACCACTGTAAAACATGGTGGTGATGGCATCATGCTGTGGAATTATTTTTTTTTAGGAGGTACTGGGAAGCTGGTTAGAGTTGAAGGGAAAATGGATGAGCTGACAGAACAATCTTGGAAGACAACCTGTTAGAGATTTGAAACGAAATCCTGAGAGTAGGGCTGAAGATTACTTCACAGCGGAACAACAATCCGAAACATACAGCCAGAGCTTCAACAGGATGCTTTTACCTCAATATGTATTTATGTTTTAGTAAAGCGCAAAGTCCAGACCTAACTTTGATTGAGAATCTAAAGCTTTTTATATTTTTATTTTGAAATTCCTACCAAAAACCTGACCCTTTCCTTCTTTTTCACAATTATTTCCCTACTTTGTGTTGGGCTAGGACAAAAACCTGGTGAAACACTGGAGCTTGTGGTTGTAGTGTGACGATATGTTAAAGCATTCAAAGGGTAAGGGTAGGCGCTGTAATTCAGAAAGCCTTTCCCAGAGGGAGAGTTACACTTCAAATTGATCTACCAAGCAAATAGCATCTCACTGCATTGACACAGTCTGTTTCCATTTAAATAAGGCATTAAGGATGGTGTCAAGGGAACCTGCCCAATTTTACAAGTGTTTATGTAAATCAGAGCCAGAGAAATACATATCAGATTGTGAAAAACAAGGGGAGCTTGTGATGTGCAGTTAGCATGCCTTAGCATTAAATATTTAAAGTCTCCTGAAAGCTGGTAGCGATCGCTAAGCAGGGAAGAGGTAAAAACAAACAAATGAAAAGCACTACAAAGATGGTAGCCACAAGCAAAAACACAAAAAGGAACTCCTTGGCTCTTCCAGTGAAATCTACAAAGAAATCCAAAAGTCTATAAAACGACCTTGTTATTCTCTTAAATTCTGACTGAAAAGTTATTCTAAAGCTTTTCCAAGTTCTCCATTACATCCAGAGGTTACTGAACAGATTTATTTTACACGGGTCCTTATTGTGCAGTGTGGTTATACTTACTGAGGATTGTCTGTCCCTGATTGGCTGCTGAGGTGAGGTGAGGACAGGGCAGGGGGGGAGGGGGAGGGGGCTCATATTGAGCACCACTCTGACACAAACTGTGCTGGTGATGTCCTTTCTTCTGTAACTCTTGAGCCTGCTGTGGTTGTAGGGAAAGTCATTTCTAGATTATAAGGTGAGGAGAACATCGTCCTGATGAACAAATACCTGCTGCTCTGGAACGGCTTTTATTTTTTTGACAGTATTTCATCATTGCTATTTGCTTTGAGAATAGGATGCTAAGATGGAGCAGATGACAGATGAAAATGTTTTGCAAAACAGATTTAACTAATGGTCCTGCGATAGACTGTGCAGGGTCACCCATTGACAGCTGGAGATAGGCACCAGCACCCCTCGTGACCCCACAAGGGATAGACATGTTAGAAAATGCATGGATGGAATTTAACTAATCCAAGCTGTAGCAGCATGAAAGTTGAATACAATATGACTGCTTCTTGTTTTTTATACTTATACAAACTGGCCTGAAGCTTATAATAGGTATTTATATGGGAAAGTCAGATTTTCTGAGTTGTAAGCTTGAAGTACAACGAAACCAGTGGCGTCATTTGGAGCCAGTGCGACCTGGTCCCACCTGATGGAGTGCTATGCTCGCTTTAAAGTAATATTGTATAAACATTTGTGTAAATATATCTAAGTATTTGCCAGGACACTGACAAGCACAGTAGGTTACATCCTCTTGAGGTGCCCTGAAAATGAGGCCGGTTAATCAACGTTTGTTTAAATAACGAACATTAGAAATCTCTGTGCGGATGCCAAACACACTCTCAGTAGACAGCCATGGGGCAGAAATACTACCAGGGGTGCTGGATGCCATTAGGCAGGCCAGGGCCCCCGGAAGGCCAATTTTCAACCAATTCAGATTCAGCAGAGATGTTGCATTGACAGCGCAGTTCTCAGAGCCCCTGATACCCCCCCCACCCCCAACCGATAGTATGTTCTGTAGAAAACAAACACGAGCACAAGTTTTTTTTTTTTTATTTATACGTCAGTAGCTCACTCTGGTTAAATACAAAGTATTTATGAAAGATGATCATGTCCTGCTGGCGTATTAGTTGTTATTTTGGAGTTTTATGCTTTGTTTTTGCTCAGTTTGTTAGTAAATAAAGCCTTTTTTGTTTATTTAGGATATTAACGGAAGTATGTCCTGGGCATGTGCAGCAGGGCTAAAAACAAGGAAGCAGCCAGTGAAAAAAAAGCCTAAAATATGATTCCAAGAGGGAAAAACTGGAATGTCGCTGGGAATACAGTATGAATGTTGGTGTTCACTGAAGCAGACGCTAAACCTGCCAAGGCTCAGATGTGACCCCAGAGTTGATTGACATGAGTAAATGTTCTGATATGAGGCTGTTAAAGTTTTTCTACATTGGTTTATTTAATTGATAACGGTTGGTCTTTGATCACACCGAGCTGCCGCTTTAGTGTGAGGCATGGAAAAGGGTCAGGCTTGGTCCGGCATTATTTACAATTGATTTATAAATTAATTAAACCGGCATTATGATAGTTCTGTGATATCTGTTTATAAAATTATTTTTGAGCTCAAACAGGATCATCAAAACACTTTCAAGATGGAGGCTTACTGTATATAACCTTATTCTATCATGATCAAATGGTTTTTGGTCTTTTTTTATAAGCATACATGGCTATATATCTTTAATGCAACAGAGGTAAGTGTAGCCTTGTGGCTTATAATTATGCTTTGAGCTAAATAAGGCTATCTTGTTTGCTGCACAAGGACAGGCTGACAGCAGCATTAACTTTTGTCAAAATGAAAAAAAGTTATCCTTTTGGAAGCAAAAAGTATAAAAGGAGGAGGAAATATATAAAAATATAAGAAAGTGGTGAGTGTGATAGCTGATTGTGGCTTATTTAGCTCAAAGCAATAGATCTTAATGCAGTTTTAACATAGCCAGGCCCATGCTATGTACCTGGCTGTAAGCTTGCTGTCTAAAACAATAGCTTTTCATTTCTTTACTCATAAAAGTTGTTTTCAAAACAGCAAGCTAAGAATGCTAAATGATTGACTTGTAGGAAGGTAGATTTTTTTTATGTGCATGTTTTTGTTTCAGCTTTGTTTTGTTGCATGGTTGTATGTATATTTCTTTGCATGCTTTTTGGAGACACCAGTTCCTACACATTTCCTCTGGCCACTGACTGATTACACAGGTGTATCTCATCCAGATTGATGAGGCAGGAAGAAAAGGGGCGACCACACCCAGTCAGGGGGGCAGAGAGAAGGAGAGACTGACAGAGCAGGCTGTGGAGGAGCTGCCGGCGCCCGGCCAGCAGCCGACCAACGAGCGGCGATGGGGAGGAACCTGAAAAGGCAGCTTGGGGGAAGCGCTCTCCAGCGACACTGCGACTGAAAAGATGTGCGGCAGATCCAGAAGGAGTCGAAGCAGAAGAGAACTCCAGGACCGAGAGCAGCGAGACCGTAGTGGGGCAATGGTGAGGCGCACCTGAGCCCAGAACTGCCGCTCAAGTTGCTACGCACAATGGCCGGACGGGAGGGGTCCCATCCGAGCCAGGGACGAGGGCAGGATGGAGGAAAGGCTCAGTGGAGACGCTGGCCTCCTCGGCTCAACCTCTGGGTCAATAACTCGGGGGACTGCAGAAGGACGCCGAGAAGAAGTAGCTGACCAGCTCTACCCTACAACTGCAGGATGGTTTGGTGCTGGACTTTTTATTACTATTTTTTTTAAAGTGTGTTTGCACTTTTAAAGGCATACTATGCAACATTTTTCAGTTAATTAATGTGTTCCATACCGTTTTGGATGATTAAATGAGTCATTTCAGGTCGAACAAAGGTTTTCTCGGCCGCCCTGGGGGTCTGTGGGGGAAATACCGTACTTGCAATTGCAGGAGCCCTCGGCCAGCACACACAGGCTCAGAAGTCTGTGCATCGCGAGAGTCGCTCTTGCTTTACGGCGAGAACTCCATGTGTTTTTGCCCTGCCATTCACTATATGCACGCGCGAAAGCAACAACAAAGAACCGCATGTTAACGTCAAATAAACATGCAAGCATATCAAGTTTTTATTATTATTATTATTATTATTATTATTTTATTTATTTATTTATTTTTGAATGTTGGCGAGGCGGTAGCGTGAGTTTGGCGAGGCGGCCGCCTCACCAAGATAGCGCTGCGGGAAGCTTGATGTTCATACCTTCACTGTGTTAGTCATTGTTTGTACTGCTGTTTTTTCCACTTTTCGTTGCATTCGCCTGTCTGCTAAGCTCAAAACAACCGCGCCTGGCTTCACGGAGAACCCAGAACAGCTGAGCATCTTTACAACAGTGCACTTTTACTTTCGCCCTCTGGGGGGAGCCTCGCTGGAAAATCAACCCCGGTTGCATAGTATACCTTTAAGTGAAGCTTTTAGGGTTAATCGCTGTACAGTTTTTAGGCTTTATTTTTATTGTAATAAAGTGTTTAAAATTTTAATCCTGTTGATTTTAAATACACTGATTTTAAATACACTGCACACCCCTGCGATCAAACCTGTTTTTATTCTTAGTTTAATCTGTTGGCAGACTCATTAGTTTTGTTATTGATAATAACCTTTAATCTACCACTCGGGTCCCACAGACTTAATGTGCAAGAATGCTTGCAATTAAATTACTGTATGTAGTGGGTGTTTGTTGTTGTATTTGGTGTAGGGGTTTTATAGTATTGAACGCATAGTGGACAATCTTCAAGAATTGAGGGGATCATCTTATCTATTGGTTGTGCCACAGGCCAATCATTGTGTCGTTCTCACCTAACGCTCATTCCTTGCTAGCTTCCTCTTGCTGGCTGTGCACTTCTAGTGTTTATGTATCCACTGAGATTCTGTTCCAACTGTTCATCGTAGATCTAATGCTCTCACTGTATACTTAGAAAATGGTTGAGAGTCACTAGAAGCAAAATGTCTCACAAGTTTATGAGGAGAGGAGGAAAACCTCAGAAGATAGAAATAAGACCAGAGTCTATTTTGAAGATTATTTCACCTGATCCCCCTTAAGGAGCAGAAGAGCAGGCAGCACGGTAATTGAAAAATTTACTTGGCCATTTCTTAGCTACATTTCCAGAAAAATCATCCACTATACATTTTAAATGACAGAATTTGTAAAATTATGAGGTACACTTTGTAATGAGGAAAATCAAAAGTTTACATTTTTGTCAGAGTTGGATTTGATTTATATAATGAAATCTAGTCTGAGGCCCCCTTGGAATTTTTTGCTTGGGGCCCCAAGAGACCCTTGGAGTGCCACTGGGTCTCGCCCGACCATTGTAACCATATTAATGAATACTACAGCCCCAAATTTTGATCATCTAATGACTGCGCTGAAATTGCATTTTGTTTATGTTTTGTCAGACAGGGTGCAGCATTCTAGTGTTGGTTATCCCTGCAAGCTACCAAGTCAGAAAAACCTGTAAAAGTAGATTTTCTAAAGAAGGGCAAATTTAGCACTTTCCCACTAACAACAATTGGGGATTAAACGTTTAGGACCTCACTGGCTAGTGGACCTTCACGTCATCAAGCTGGAAAGGTCAAAACCCCCTCTTTAAGCACACTGTGGATACTGAAAAGTTTGTCCAGGTGAAAAGATCCACGTTCATCTTTTCTGTTCAGGAAATTAACAAAGGTTGTATGCATCATAGAAGAATTAGTTGCTGCTAATAAGGTTTGAGTTTTTGTACCCCCTCCTAACTTACGATGCCAGAGACGTCACTGAACAAGACCAGCTTCTGGAGGTCCCTGACCTGCCCAGTGTTCAGCATCCAGTACGGCCACCATGTTTATAAACCAGAGAAGGGTTTGTTAAAACTATTTGCTCACCTTTCTGACTGGCGGGATCTCAACCAGTGTCAACCATTGTGTGGAAAAAACGTCTATTTGTGAACATTTTCCTTTAGCGCTTGAATGCATACAATTAGAAAAAACACATTTTTACTTTCATTGCTAACACCACTTCTCGAATGAAAGATCCGACCTCCAAGGCAAGTCGAACTCAGCACTAATTTGTGGAATTCAGGTTGATTTAGACTCTTTGTTACTGACTCAGTGTTAAAAAGTTATGTTTATGTAAAGCACCTTTAGAGGACATTTTTATGATTTTGATTTGATAGCATGTAAAAACCAAACTGAATTTATCTTCTTCGTTTCTAAAGTCTTCTATCATCAAATACTGTAAATTTGCATATTCAAATTTTGTAAAAAGTTTGAGGTCAGTTTTTAATAGCTGTTATAAATGTAATTCTAATCTGGAAGCTTCAAAACTCTGAATTAATAGACTAATAAACAAATTCTAAGGATGTCCTGAGCATCTTTCTATCACTGGATCCCTTCTGGATGGTGTAAATGAAATGAATTGTTTAGAGAGGAACATTTAAATTTCAATCAGGTAAATTTCAATCTGCTTCATTAACTCTGTTGTTTAAATATTGTTCTGTTTTATAGTGAACATTTCTATTAGAATTGTTTTTTATACGTTTTATCATTATTCAGAAATCCATGTTCTATAGTCTTATATACTCTGACAGTTCATAGCTACCTTCATGAATCCTTCTGCCAACCACAGGGCGTCTGGTGCTGAGCAGCTCCATAACATCAAAGTTGTTACTTAGAACATCACCATTATAACTGAGAATCATACTTTAAAATCAATACAAAAATTGTTTTAAAGTGGCATGAAGATAGAACAATTTTAAATGAGTATTTAATTAAAATGTGGTAACATGTATTTAGTTTTTGACCCTTTATATTCTTTGTGACAGTGTAAAGGGAAACAAAACCATCATGTGACAACTGTAAATAAAGCACTTAAAATTACAGCCTAGAAGATATTTGTATTTTCTATAATAAGCCCTGTTTCCATACCTGTATGTATGAGCAGGGTGAAATGGGATGCTTGGGGCCCTGACTCTGTAAGTATTAGAACTGCACACAAGTTGTGCGCAGAAAATGACTCATGCTGCTAAGTTGCACCATTGTGCAGAAAATACGATTTTGAACCAGCAGGGGTTCACAGTTATTTGGGTCAATCAGCTTACAAATCTGGGAAAGTAGAAAATTCACTGATGATATTCACATTTTCAACGCTGAGATCAAATCTCTCTTAAAATAAGTTTGAATTTTTCACAGTTGCTGCCCTAACAGACAGCAACTTTGGGAGGGATTAGTGTCGACTTACAGGAAGAGGGTTAGGCCAGAAGCGTAAACCTTGAACCAGCGACTGCAGCTGTCTAAGACATATAGCGCGGTTTGTATGCATGAGCTTCAGAATGCGCCTCAGCTCTCCACCTCCACAAAGCATTGTTTCTGTTGCTCAGAAAAGCGCTCACCTTGAGCTGCTCATCTGTTTCTATGGTGATTCATCTTCTGAGTTTTCTCACTTTTTCTTAATACTTTCAGGTCTGAAAAGCGCTGCAGATGTTTATTTAATTATTTTATTTTATTTGGCTTATTGACATCTAATTTGCGACACAGAATTCACCCGCTGAGCAAATCTACAGCCTAATTTTCAGTTGTTTTGTACATTACATTTCATAAACGGTTAATTAAAACTGCACATATTTACCTTACGGTTTTCCAGCAGAACACATGCAGCGGAACAGTGTAGAACGCCTTTGCTGAAACTTTTTGACATCCACTTATTCTTATTTCCTTCTGTCTACAAACGCTGTACCACAGATGAAATTTTGTCTTCGGTTTAATATTCTCCATGAGCATTGCATTTATCTTGGCATTGCCGGCAGGTCAGTTTAGGTTGTGCAAAAGGAATAGAAGCTAAATTAATCCCATTCTGTGACTAAAATACTGAATACATGCATATGAAGGTTGCCGTGAGGGAAATAATAAAATCTAAAAACAATTAATTTGAGTTCTGATTATTTTACGTACGGCATGCATTGGAATAAAAAGAATGTTCCATGTTTCCTGTGTTGTGACGTGTGCTAGGGCATCCGAAAGTGCAGTTTGTGTCAGTCCAAATGTAGAGAAAGTGAAACATCATCAACAAACTGGCGCAAACTACAGCAGATATAAAGAATTACATATAAATAAAACCTCATTTTTTTCCAATTCCTTAAATGAATACTTTGCTGAAACACACTGGATTAAGTTCCATTGTTCAGTCTTCATTTCACACCAGCCACCACTTTATTGACTCTGATGAAGCTGGAATAAGGGTCAGTTGTCAGTCATAGTCATGGTTTACAGAGAGGTTACAAACCACCATCATGATCTCATTGTACAAAGGTATTTGTTACGGCAAAGGCATGAAAAAAACAACAACATAGAATTATATTCACAATTGGAGGAACTAGAGAACAACAGGAATGTTACAAAGAACAATTTTCTAAAACAGATGCAAAACAAGACTAAAACTAGTCAGAGAGGGTGCCAAAAGGCTAATGGAAGGAGCTGCGAAAGAAATTCATGCAAAAATTGCTTTCATTTTTATTATTAGTTTTTCAAGTGTAACAACAAATCCCTGTGTTCTCCATATGTTTTGTACCAAGAGCAATGTTACAAGACTGAATTATTCTCTTCCAAAGATATATATATCAAGGTTAAGATCATCACAAAACTTGCTGGAGAATGTGTTTTGGATAAATAAAGGAGCGGCATCGTACTTTATGCAGTGACTTTTGTTTACATCAAACTAGAGGTTTTGGTGGATGGATTTATAGTTCCAAATACCGTTAGCTATGGTAGAAACTTCACGTTAAAGTGCTACTTGATATTTTTCAGCTTCACGTCATATGAATTACTTAATTTTTAACAGTTTTTTTTTTATTTATTTTTGTGTGTTTTTTTTCTAGATAAACGTTGTATTATGTGTGAAAAATATTTTGGAAGGATTTATCATGACCTCAGTTTTTGCATCATGAAAACCTGACAAATTAACAAAAGTAGCTGACATATATTGTATATATACTGCATCCAATATGTTGCGTATTGTTGTGTGTATATATATATATATATATATATATATATATATATATATATATATATATATATATATAAAAAGCAACATCTAGCATACAGCCAGAGTTAGTTACTTTTTTTTTGCAGTGGCACAACTATCTCAGTTTGTATAGCTTAGTTTTGTTTTATTTAGTTATTTTTTTCTTTCCTTTTTTTCATGTGTAACCACTTGACCATCTTGGACTGGATCTGCATATCCACCCCTGGATATGCAGATCCACATCCAGGGGTGGATATGGATCTGCGAGGCGTGAGGCGTCTCTTTCAAATAGGACCAGGTCTTCACTGTGGAAAGATTCTTCTTTGATGTGACGTAGCTGTCTCAAATGTGATGAAAACCATGGCTGATTGTTGTTGAAACTGCGGATTGGAAACATGTGAAATTCTTAGTGTTCTTTTCACTGAAGACCAAATATGGTCTCCTACCTCCATATCCTGTGTAGATCATCATCAGCATTTTTGTAAAGAACCATTCAATGTAAACAGCACACAGCTTTTATGTGTATATAAAACTTCTAGCTTTCTAAAAGAATCTATGAAATCTTGAGATCAGAGTTATTTTCAGGAGGTAAAAGTCCACTCTCTGCTTGGCCCCTCCCATATTAGATGTTAGTTTGTATCTGGATGGGGAAGAAGAACTCTGCAAAACCAATTGTCTCAACGGTTTTATGAATGTATACAGTGCAACTGGGCAGACAAATCATTTGTTTTATACAGCAGGATGTCAGGACTACTTCTTAAAACTGCAGGTGTAAATTGTTTTCAATGCCTACTGCTTTAATATAGAGACTTATAAAGGTCATTAGGTCACAGAGATACTGGAAATATGACTTTAATTGGTCTGTTATCAGGTAAGGCTGTCAAATTAAAGTTTAAAGGAGAGGTGTCTGTGCCCTCAATATCCTCTAAAGTTTATTGCCTGTTTTCTCTTACAAGCCACAGGCCCCCGCTGCTTATGAAAGTCATTCAGAACAATTTAGCTGCATCGTTCCTCAGCCCTATTGTTCAGTACACTATGAATACGCTGCCACCCAAGATAAGGACCGCACAGTGAGCCCATCTCCACAGAGAGAGAGAGAGAGAGAGAGAGAGAGAGAGAGACCTGAGGTGTGAATCAATACCCCATGACTTCCATGAGACAAAAGCTAAGACCTTGCCAATCCAGAAGCCACTTTGCCAGGGACATTCACTCATGACTTTCCCACATGTGGCAAAAGCCCAAAGATCAACTCACTCCTTTGTTCAGGTCCACTTTGATTTCAGTCTTTTCAGCAAACTGACACTTTTATCAGGAGCCAGTCTTGCTTAAACTGCACATTATTGGTTTTTACCACTTCTTATTGGACTGCATTATCAAGATTTAGTGAGTGGAAGTGAGCTACTCCAAACATTTGGACTGTAGGATTTTATAAACATAACCTCCCACACGGGGACAAAGAAATATGGAGAGGGACAGAGAAAAACAAAGGGAAGCTAAAGTACAACTGGGTTACAGGTCTAACAAGTGTGCCATGTATATGTAATGAACCCTATTTACTTGGAACTTGCTAATAAAATAAGAGCACCAACTGTCTTCAGAAGTTATCTACAGTCGTATAAAATTAGGATATTTTCCATTAAACATTCGGTTCTCACATAAGAAATGTTTACATACTGATGACTATGGTTCCTTATATATCTGGAAAAAAGTGACTAAAATACAGCTAAGATCAAATTTTAATGTTGTTTTACTCATTGATTAAACAAAAATCAGCTTTCTAGCAAATGAAAAATGTTTGAAACCTCCCTGATAGCTAGTTGTATCTCCTATAGCAGACATCTTCGGTGAGATGCTTCGTGTAACCATCTACTAGTTTCTGACAGGTTTTCCCCAATTTTTTGCATTTACAGCAAATCACCCCACAGCATCTCAAAGAGATGAAGATTTGCTCAGGATTTGGGTCTTCATTCTCGGTTAATCCTTGGTTGGTTTGCTGGTACATTTTGAATCATTGCCAGGTTTAATGGTACAGTTCTGGCTGTCTCACATTTTCCTTAGGCACCCTCTGAAACATGGGAAAATTGATGTTGAATTCTATGATGGTGTGCTGGTAAAGTCCTACTGTAGCAAAGCCAAAACCTGGAAACTTCCAGTGTCAGGATTCACATTTCTTTTTCTCAAATAACTTCCTAGAACCTCCTCTGTTCTAGTCTCCAAATTAATCCGTTTTAGACTCCTCTATCCAAGGAACATTACGTTAGACATTCTGGTCTTTTTGTGGCAAAATTCATCTGGCCTTCATGTTTGTTCTAAGAGAGCAAATGTTGTGAAAACTGTTTTCTCTTTCTGATGGTGCAGGCCTGTACTTTCATATGAACAGTAGCAAAAGCCTGCAGTAGGTCCCCTGTTTAATGGGTATGGATTAGTTGGACCCAGAAATACAGCCAACAATCAGATGTGAATTTTGACCAAGCTCTCTGTGTATTGCAGATGGTGAGGGAAAACAAAAACGAGGGGAGATACGTGAGCAGATTATCTGCAGGAACTTAGCTGGGTAACACTGGCCGAAGAGAAGCAGAGCTGCTCAAAATGACCACACAGCAACTGAGGAAGCGTGGTCGAAGGAACGGTCCAGGTTCCGTTTACGCAGGGTCCACAGTTTGACAGGTTCACAAACCTGGCAGGCAGAGAGGAGTCAGAGGTCAGGCAAAGGTCAAAACCATTAAATCACACTCCACGAGAACAACCAGGAAGGGGCAGGCAAAGAGCAGGGGATCAGATGGCAGAAGCAGGGTCGTGATCTCTATGACTTATAAAAGGCTGGATTCTCTCTGCATAAAGCCTCAGATAAACCGGCATCTGTGCTGTGGCTAGAAAGAGTTTCTGTCCTGCAGTGCCGGGGTGGATATAATTAGCCATGCACAGGTGAGCATGGTCAAGTGACTGAATAGTCATGGGAAAGGAGAGCAATGAGATAAGGAAAGACATTCAAAAAACAACTCAGAAACCTGAATCATGACACCCTGATAACATTTTAGTTTTTTTTTAGAGACTTCTGTTTGCATCTCGTGTTTAGCTTTCAGTGTTGCTCATGAGCTGGTAGAATCTTCTTTGTGAAGGCCTCAGATGCCCCATTCATCTCATCTCTCATGCTTTTCATTCTCACTTAAACAACGGGAGCACGCCAATCTGTCTGAGGTTTAAATAAGATAAACCTCCTTTTGAAATACTGAGTAATGATGTTCTAATCACGTGGAGTTAATGTGAAGTGCTTATGTGCAACTCCATGCATTTAAAGTGGGTAGAAAATGTGAGGGCATCCTACAGTTATCCTTTTAAATAGAATTTTCCAATTGTTTCAAATGTTTTTATTGTGTATTTGCATTACTTGAATACTTGATATTAAATACGGATACATCCAAAAATGTAAAAATAATAGATAAATACACTGGCTTTATTGTTACCATCCTCCTGTCTGTATTTTAATCTCAGTATAAATACTGCTGCTTTGTGAAGAGAACATCAATGAATGAATATCATCATGAAGACCAAGCAACACAGCACGCAGGTAATGGATAAGGATATGGACTTGTTTTAAACCCTTTACTGCCTCAAATGAATTTAAATTGTATTATAACAGTGGGTGGTATATTATTTATAATACAGTCATTGGTATGTGTAGAATATGCAACAGCAGGCAATATTGGTATACATACACCAAATTAGCAAGAAGTTGGCTTGAGGCAAATATGTAACAGAAATGTTACGTATTACAGCAATGTAATAGTCCACAAAAGGTTATAGCGGTGTTAGGTTATGAAACTTTGTCCCAAGCATTTAACATCTCACAGAGTTCAACCTATTTTGCAAAGAAGAATGAAATAAAAAGCCAGTCTCTACATGTGCAAAGCTGGTAGAGAAATACCCCAAAGAATGTCAGATGGAATAGCAGCAAAAGGTTTTTTTTCTACAAAGTATTGATTTACATGAGGTTGTATAAATGAAAGATTTTCTTATTTTCATTTGTAAATATATATATATATATATATATATATATATATATATATATATATATATATATATATATATATATAAACAAATACATAAATAAAAATATTAAACCTGTGTATCATTCTCTATCCAATCCATAATTCTCTGCTTCATTGTTTGTGGTTCATTACATACAATCAGAGAAAATAGATCAGAGCAAGTGGTTGCGTTACAATATTACCTTGTCAAGGTGATTCTAAACATTTTATGTTATTTCCAAGGGATTGTCAAAGAGAAAGAAAAACACCCGTAATATGCACAAAGATAAATAAATACAAAGTTTGTGTTTCTTGGAAAGGATTTATGTAGCTACTGTATGTAACAGAAACTTTTGGTCAGAAGTAGAAAAAAAATGGCTGAGGATTCTGTTTTACAGACGGTGATTCTCATGACAAGCAGCAAAAAGGAAAAAAAAAATGTGCAGGAGGCAGAGTAGTGTGGGTGGGCACACGGGTCGATGGGGGAGCCACAGATCTGGGGTCCTCTGATGAGTTTGTTTGGTGTCCAGCTGTGTGTTTGCCTGTGACGTCTAAAATCCATTAGAAATCTGCTGGGGGTCAAGGCTCCACTCCGGCTGCGACGGCTCTGTGCCTCGCAGAGGACCGGGTGGCCCACCTCAACTTCATTTTCTCCACAGAGCTGCGGCTGCGAGGCAATCAGGCTCAGACGCCCGGAGAGCCCTGAAGCGTCAAAGATGCATTCCAACCTGCTGCAGAGAGTCCAGAGCACTGTAGCCGGCCTGGAAAAGATCTTCCTGGGTGATGCTGATTATAGGTGGGTGACGCCTTGATGGCTTGGCTGAATTGGATGCTGGAAGTCACTTCTTTAAATCTGAAAACCAGCTTTAAAGAGCTCTCTTTTATGCTGAGTTTTAGGTTGACAGCAATGCAGTGACATGGTGCAATTTGAACTCCTCAGGCATTTCTACAGGCCTGCTCATCCAACAAATGTGTCGCTAGCTGAACAGAAGAAAGTCAAGAAAAAAAAACAGCGATCAAGATAGAGGAAACCATATTTTACAGACGGTATAAGGTATACTGGAGCACACTGTAGTTCTTCTGAAGGTGAGCTGTGAAAGATTTTTATGAGCCAGAGCCATCATAAATAGTCAAAGCTTGAATAATAAGAATATCTTGACTCCCCCTTGCTTTGCTCTTATGGGTGAAGCATGAACAAAAGCATTTTCTGAGCACAAAGGAGTTGAATAAGGATTTCCGACAACAGCAATGTAAACTCTGAGAAAGTTTTCAATAGTATGAACATGGATGTTGAACTCTGATTTCAGCTCCTCAAAAAAAAATAAAAAATTAACTAATTCAGTCTTGTGACAGGGAAACTTGGCTCCCTAGTAGGAGATCTCAAGATTGAACTTCAAAAGATTTTTTTTTTTTTTTTACTGTCTCAGCTAGGTGCTGATTTAACAACTCTATTTAAAGATGTTACAGCTTGATTTAGTTTGAAAGTAATTGCTGGGAAGATGTTTAGATGAACGATGGAGAGTTTCACTGCACCTTATAACAGCTGGACACTTGCGTGTGCTTGGAGGGTGAAGCTGCAGGGGCCTCTGCAATGCAGTGCAAAATGTTCTGCTGTTTCTAAACTTCATTTAGAAAAAAAAAAACATTAGACAGAGAAATATAGCATTGTGATAATATTTAGAAAGCCAATTTGAATGCGGTTCATGTTTCCTCTTCTTTAAGCTGTCTGATTAATGAATATTTGTCGAGATGAGACCACTTATTTCTGAATCGCATTTTGTTGCACAGGGTGAGGTGGGGCGAACCAACTCAAAGGAAAAAGAAGGCATTCTTTTCTGATCCTTAATTTAGCTTACTAGTTAAAAAAAAAGCATTCTAAAATGTCATTTGAAAGATTGCTGGAAGTTTTAAGATTTTTGGGGATCAAAGAAATATGGATCAAATTAAAAGTTATTAAAAAATGATTTTGCCTCGCCATATGTTATGTGTGACATCAAGCATAACCAAATGTGTAAACGAGATTTATGTCAAGTTGTTATCGTAAAATAATCACACACATTGTTACTTCAGTTTTTTTTCAATACTTTTGTTTCTATCTTTTTTAACATGTGCATTTTCCATCTACCACAAGCTGTAGCTTTACTTTCCACTTCCTTGGACTGACCCAGTGGAACACCCCAAGCCCAAAGCAGAAATGTCAGTCAGTTCAGAGAAAGCTAACAACCGTCTGTCTTTGCTCCTGCACGTATGTCTTCTGCTTTTGTCATATTAAATGCATCAGCTGACCAAATACATTTATGTATCAGACAAAGAGAATCTGAGGTAATGCAAAAGGGCTGAAACACTATCCAGACCAACCTTGCCCTAAGTAAAAATATAGTTGCTCTCCTTGTTAAATCATGAATTAATGTTTTTTTTTATTTGCTTTTCACTAGCTACACACAGGCCATATTACTGCTGGACGGGTAAAAACAAGAAATCAAAATCTAACCTAGATTACAGTGTTAAGTAGGCTAAAATTGCCCATTAAACAACTCATCATTTCCTGAACTAAATACAGGAATAGCTTAGAAACAAATTTTCTGACATCAGTCAGTCTGCAAAGGGCTCCAAAGCCATTTCCAAGGCTTTAAGTACATAGCGAACCACACTCAGAACAATTTTGCACAAACAGAGAAACAAGAACAGTTGTATACTTTCCGAGGTGTGGTCGACTTTCCAGACTTACTCATGCTGGAGGTCACTAGAAAACCCCTGAGCAAGAACCTCCTCAACAAATACAGTGGGCAAAATAATATCCACAGATTTCATTGTCAAAAACACTACTGACTGTGATGATCTTCGCACTGGTGCTGGTCAGATGCATAAAACAGCACACCTGCCCCGCTCCACCCTGCCTGCAATCATCCCTCACCGGTTCCACCTGTTCTCAGCAGTATAAAACCTGCCGTCAGACCAGCCACCAGGGCCAGATTGTCTCGTGCCATCCCGGTGAGACCAAGCCAGCGTTCTCTGTTATCGACCTGCCTGTCAGCCTGTCTGTTTCCCGACCTGTTTCTGCCTTCTGTTTCCAAGCCTGCCTGATCCTGTTTTGATTCTGCCTGACCGCCTGGAAACCTGACCTGATCTGCCCTTGGACCTGGACTGTCTGCCTGTGCACCCCACCCTATTCTTCCTGTGGGTACCGGAACCCGTTCTAACCCCTGTGAATCTCTGAGCCCGCCAGTTATCAGACCTGGACCTGTCTCTCAGATCTCCCTATCTGTGCTGCTGCTGGATCTCTGCCACCTGATACCGAACTCGGACCTCCTCTGGATAAAGTCCTGGAAAGCCCCCAAACGGACTGCCTGCCTGTCGGCCGCTCAACGGCTGGGCCGCCAGCCCAGTCCACTGACGGACCTCCGCCCCCGGACCTGTTCACCTGCCTCAGAGCCGGCTCTCCTGGCTCTGGAACCCCGTCATCAGGTTAGTGATCCAGCCTTCCTCACTTTAGCCCGTCACCTCTCGCTGATCGCTAACCTGTTGTCTCTGCCTCAGGGGATTACCTGTCCGAGCGTGAGTCACCATGCCCCGAGAAGCCAAGCCTACTTCCTGTTTTTAAACAAACTTCATAAACGTCACTGACCTGTTTGGTTTGAATCTTGGGTCCGGTTCCTGGACATTACACTGACTAAAAGAACACACATTTCCGTCTCACATTATCCTAAAAAGAGTGGAACTTATTGGAAGGTGTGCATCTGTATCATCTTGCACAAAAAAAGCACACCATTTGAAGACAACAGCAACATTATACTACAGCAATATTTAAACATGGTGGTAGTAACATCATGGTGTGGGAATGCTTAACTGCTTCAAGAACAAGACAGCTTGCCATGCTGGATGGAACCTTGAAGAGGCGGCGCTAGCTATTTGAGTACCCTAAGTGCAAATGCATTGTGGTGATGTAACATGCTGAACCACAGGAACATTTCTCATGTCTCTGTTGCTTTTGCATTTACCATCTTTTAGTTCTTCATATTTTCAGCACCTTAGTGTTGCTTCATTGGTGAATAACTGTACATGAAATGATGCTTTACTGCGTTTCTTTTCTTCTACAACAGTGAAAAACTCTAAAGATTCCTTCCACTTCTCACCTTGTTGTGTGTATATATATATAGCTCAAGGTTAGCAGCCATTAAAAATATTACTATGGAAAATGTAATAGGAAACTCTGGTTCTGTATGTGTAATGTTAATATTAGCTTTTAGAAAAGCATTTATGAAAAGTACTAATAAATACAAATAAACAAAATTGTCAGTAAGGAGGGCAATATTATTTCACATCTCTGTAGATTCATCTCTGTAGATTAATGTTTATTTATTTATTTTTGGTGTATCTAAATAATGTTAACATGTTGGTGTGGTTACTGATGAGTTTATTCTTTAAGCTGTTGATGATAAGCTCCTACAATCATTCAAGTCCAGTGGAAGTGTCCTCATTGTGCAATAAGACAGAAGACAATTTACGCTTTAGACAGATTTTTGAAAGATTTTAAAAGAAAAATACAGTTTAATATGGCCTTCATCAGTCTCCACATACCACAACTTCAACACATGTAATTCCAAATAAACAAAGTAACAAGCAAGAAGTAACACCATAGAAATCAGTGACTATGCAGGAAACAATAGGATCATAATATAGTGACGATAAAACCCACACAACGTGATAAAGAAAACCCTCTAAATTCCATAAATCGTTCTGTCCAGGTTTGTGGGGAAAACAACATGTTTAATACATTAAAGCAGCACTTACACTTGAGCAGTCACAATACTGCAGGAGAGCATTCTCAGATCAGCTGGATTTGTTGACATCCAAGCCGATTTCCAGCCTCCCCTTTCATCCACCACTCACTGCCAAGGCCAGTGCCTAAAGCCAGATTTTCTTGGACTGTCCTTGAGCCATCACAGGGACCAATTGACAAGCGGGGGGGATATGTGTGGGAGCCAATCAGTGCCACCTGCTGAGCAGAGGAGACAGAAAACATTTTTATTTAAGAGTAGCAGATTTACTGGGAGTTTTCTTGTGTGTGTTGTGAGCTGGTAAAATGACCAGGTCCTGACAAGACTTCAATTCACGGGTCACGAAACATGTCAGGGTAATGGCAGAAAGGTTGAGAAGCACACTTAGCTTGACAGGTTCCTTTTAATGCTGGCTGCCTCCAAGCTGCGATCCACGTGACGCGATGCACATACAGATTAACTCTGAGCACACTTGGTTTGCATGTCAATTTTCCCTCTAATGTCAATCTACGGCAGTGATGCGATTTGTGTTTTTTGCAATGTGCTGAGACTGGGAATACAGTCTTTCATATTTCCACAGTGTTTCCAATAAAAAAAAGGGGCAACAGTAGGACACTGAAAAGGGAGATTTTTATGCTGTTGTTTTTTTACTGTCTGCAAAAGTATTCATTCAGCGCTCCAAGGGCCTATTGGAATTCAATTATTTCTCATTACTCTCTAAAATGAAATTGTGTTTTGGAGCTCTTTGGTATTTTAACATAAAATAAAATAAAAAAATAATAAAAATTAATAAATAATTCAGACACTAGTGAAAAGATTCAGCCCTAAGGACTCTTATATTTCAATAGACTTAAAAGGGGGCGTAGCTAAATAACTCTACAGTGCCCCCTAAGTTCAGCCAGGCAAACCAGTATGATGTAGAAGGTCAACCTTTGAAATCTGGTATGTAGACAGAACCTGCAAAGCAAGAAAAAAGTCTTGGAGGTATGTCTCAAAACCAAAATGCAGCAGGGTATTTTAGGTCAGACAATCATTTTTAAAGGTTTTTGGCATCTCACACATGTCGAACTTTAACAAACTCCTCCTACAGATTTTGAGGTATTGGCTTCAGATTTGATCAGTGTGCCGTTCAGGCATGGGGGAATCAAAGTTATAAAAATGGTGAGTTTTCTGAGCATGTCTGGGTGGCCTGGCCAGCCCCCAGTCTTTGCCTTCTTGCATGTTAAATGCTACAACGTTTGCATAGAAAGACATCATTATAAAAAAGACGGTTTAACTGATCCCTTTAAGGTTCCCAAGAACACTATGTGGTCATATGTTGACATCATCTATTTCGTTTCGTTTTCACATGATGGTCTGAACAGTGTTATGTGAGATTGTCAAAGCTTTGAATATCGTTTTGTAACCCGACTGTGCTTTAAACTTCACGAAAAACCTTCTCCCTGACCTGCCTGCTGTGTTCCCTCATCTTGATGATGCTGTTTGCTCATTAACAGGACCACGGTGGCGCAGAAGTTAGGGAGTTTGTCCTGCAATTGGCGGGTTGCCGGTTTGATCCCCCACTCTGACAGTCTCAGTCGTTGTCGCTGTGGCTACTAACATAGCTCACCACCGTCAGGGTGTGAGCGTGTGTGAATGAGTGAATGACTAATTGTGGGGTGAAATGCTTTTGGGGTCATTAGACTAGTCAAAGCGCTATACAAGTACAAGCCATTTAATATTCTCAAGCAGACCTCCTAGGCCGAACAGCCGGATTTATACAGAGATTAAATTAGACACGGGTCGACACAATTCACCAAGCAGATGACTCCAGAACATTGCACTGCATTTTATTGAGGGGTATCAGAGTAAAGGGGGCTGGATACAAATTCAGCATATGCTTTTCAGATTTGAATATGTGAATTACATTGTCCTTAAACTTCACAGTTAGGTACTGCTTTCTATGTGGCTATCACATTAAATTATAATACTATACATTTAGGTTTGTGGTTATGGTGTGACAAAATGTGAAAAAAGGTCTTGAATATTGAAAGACACTTGCAGCCCTGAATAATCACTTGATGATAGATTTTCTGTGAGGGCTAACCAGCATTGGCAGATTGGAAATTCTTGCTTGATTGTGACTCTTTGAGAGGTGACTTCTTCACTGGTGCTTGAAAGACTCGCTGCCCCTGAGTAACAAATGATTACCTCTGAATGAATCCCCAAAGCCTCACTGCTAATGCAAAACAATAGGTAGTCGGAACAGGGAGGCTGCGCTTTGCTTCAAGATCTAGTTTTTTTTTTTTTTTTTTTTTGCACACGGCATCATTTTTTGCTTCACTGATCTATCACTAAACAACAGCTGCTGAGCAGAAGCCAAAGAGACGCACTGCAGGGAGGATGGAGCAAAGTGGGAGAGGGAGACACATGGAGATAGCAACAGAGAGCAGAAAAGGCATCTAAAATTGGAGACAGAGGAGTTTTAAGAGGCGAGGTCACTGGTGATAGCCTAAAGCTCTTAGGCAGTGGTGGCCCACTGAGAAGAGGAGTGAGAAGAGGGATCCTGGCAGCTCTGCCGCTCTCATGACGGATAACAAGTCACCTGAAATGGCTTCCTGGGTGGCAGCCATTAGACAGACAATTTGCAATCATCCTCGGCCCAATTTCTCTCACCTTCTCCCCATTCCTTTCTCTCTCTCTCACTTTTTCTCATATTACTCAGCTTCTCGCTCTGGTGCCCCATAGACCTTGGCAGCTTGAGTGACAGGGACTTAACTAGTCTAGTCACACAAACGTGGGAGAGGAAATGAGGAAAAGAGAGGTGGGGGGGGGGGGGGGGGGATTTCATTCATCTTGCAAATACCAAATAACCTCTGCTGCCTTGGCCATTTACATATTCCTTCCACATTCTCTGTCGGCCAGGTGCACGGTCCTGTTCCAGTTCATCCCATCTGGTCCTTGCCAGCGCTGTGTGACAGCGGAGAGTCGTGGCAAAAAGGTCTACACGTTGCATTACAACAAAAAACAGATGCACAGGAACACATAAGTACTGGTGAATCAGATCTTTGACACTGGGAATCCCGCTACGCTGGCAACACATACAACAGATACAGAACATTTTTTAGGAGGTCAAAGGAAATTTAAAATTTTCAACTGTGACGTGTTTCGTCACAGTGCCTTTTTCAAAGCTGGTTTTGGGTGTTTTGACATAGCTCTACCTTTACCTGAGAAACAATAAGTTAAATCTTCTCCCTGTGGTCCTAATTTCTGTGGTAGTAATAGAATCAGAATCAGAATCAAGTTTAATCGCCAAGTAGGTTTGCATTTACAAGGAATTTGACTCGGTATTGATGGTGCAGACAAAAAATAAGAATACAGTAAAATAAGAAGCAAAGGATAAATACACGGAAGCTGTATACATTCAGCAGACTGTGCATCAATGTAACGTGAAATAGTGTGTATATTACAGAGATCTCAGATCAGATTGGGCAAAATTGAACTTCTCGCCCAACAAAGAAACCTCTATGTTTGCGACAACCCCGACACATGCCATCACCTCAAGAACACCATTCCCATAGTGAAACAAGGTGATGGCAGCATCATGCTGTGGGAACTTCCACTGACCAGTATGACAGCGTGAGAGCAGCTCACCAACACCAGATTTACCAGATCTGCTCCCCATTCACACCTGAGACCGTGTAACACTAATGAGTCACATGACACCTTGGAAGGAAATATAATATAATATAATATTTATAATATAATATATGTGTTACCCAGAACGTCTAGACTCATATCCTGGTATGATTATACAGGACAGTTTTTTTTTTTTCTGTGAAAGTACAGGGACTGATTTGCTAAGGGTAACTCAGTGTGTGTGTGTGTGTGTGTGTGTGTGTGTGTGTAGGACACTCCCAGTATGCAGTACACACATCAGCGGAGCATCTGTAAATTTTCATCAGTGTGTTATAGAGTCAATACAACCCACATTTTTTGTGAAACATTTGAGCTTAATGTTCGATTAGTTTACTTTATAGATAAGAGATGGCTAAATTAAATGGTGCTTATTAACTATTAAGATTGAGTCAAAACTACATTTCCAGCTAAAATTATTAATCTACTTTTACACAAAAAGTTTGAATTTCACTGGTAATGTTTTGTTTTTTTGTTTTCGGTTACATGAGGATAAATGGTTGTTTAATCAAATGAATAATTTTACATAACTGTCAAATAAATCAAGGTTACACAGTTTTTTTTATTTCCAGTCAGCTATATCTGCGATTTTTTTTTTTAGGTTATCAACTCAAATTTAGAGTAATCTATTTGGTTTCCTGCTTGTTTCTTTTACACCACCACATTCTTTTCAACCTTTTTTACAAGCCTCATAAGTTTTTAGTCATGAACCACCTAAAAGGAAAAAAAGAGATTAGTTCTCTGAGTTTACCCTCAAGACAGGCTCCCGAGGCCTTTTGATGTCTCCCTAAGCTTCTCATCTAGCTGGGGGGAAGTCATAGCCAAGGTTAAAAATCAAAGAACATAATATTACTGTGTGCATTAAAGTCAATGGATTCTTACAATGGAATACATCTGGTTGCAGCCTTTGTCAGAGAGATGAGAACAACCATAAATCTGTGGGTAGTTTTCAAAAGCAAGCCGTTTGATTATGTGTGACGCACTTTTTAGTTTTTTAAAGTTTCAACAAAAAGCTTCACTTCATTGGTAACATAGTATCGAACATGAGCAACAGTACACAACAAAAAAAAAACAAAGCAGCATTCATAAATAGGGATATCGGCTCTGTTTAAAGTATTTTAAACCAGTGGTTGTCAAAGTTTTACCTTGATAATAATAATAATAATAATAATAATAATAATAATGATGATGATGATGATGATGATGATCATGATGATGATAATAATAATAA
Source organism: Fundulus heteroclitus (assembly GCF_011125445.2). Lineage (NCBI taxonomy): Eukaryota > Metazoa > Chordata > Actinopteri > Cyprinodontiformes > Fundulidae > Fundulus > Fundulus heteroclitus. The sequence goes on along the minus strand of NC_046364.1, from coordinate 22,824,867 downwards.
TAATAATAACAATGATAATAATAATAATAATAATAATAATAATAATAATAATAATAATAATAATAATGATGATGATGATGATCATGATGATGATAACAATAATAATAATAATAATAATAATAATAATAATAATAATTTATCTGGATAGACTGGTGACCTGTCATGGTTGTGCTCCCTCAACAGGATCCTAGCAGCACTGTACTGAATATACTGCAACTTCTGAAGGCTTTTCTCAGGGATCTCGGTGAGGAGAACATTGTAGTAGTCCAACCTGGAGGAGACTAAAGTGGGGACAAGTTTTCCGCATCTGCAGGAGTAAGTGTGGCATGGAGTTTGACAATGTTCCTGAGGTGGTGGAAGGGGGTCTTGCAGAGATGTTTGATGTCAGCCTCAAAGATCTGATGAGAAAAAACACCCAGGAAAGTCACTGATGGTGAGAATGGAATATTATTGCCAGTGATGATGGTAATGTCAGATGACCAAACCTGGTGTGGAGCCGACTATGATGGCGTTAGACTTGGAGCTGTTTAGCTGCAGTCTTGCTTCATCCACAACTTTACCTCCTCCATGCAGGAAAGGGTCCAGGGCACAAGTGGATGGTTTCATCTTTTTGATGATGTCCTCAACCTCTCGCTGTGAGATGACAAAAAAACAGCAGATGGGTTTGGAAATCCTAGGCTGTGGGTCAGCAGTCGGGACAAGCAGTGTAGAGAAACTGGATAGCAGGAAGCGGATGGTGTCTACTTTTTTCTGAAAAAAGTGATGAAATCGTTGCAGCTCTCATCTGTGGCTTCTGAATAAGAGTGAGTTTGTGGTTTGAGAATGTAATTTATGGCAGAAAAAAAGTTGCTTGGAGTTGCCAGGGCTGTTCTTGGTAATGTTGGAATACAACCGTGAACGTGCATCTCTCAAGGACCTTGTATAGGACTTGCATAAAACACCAAGTACCACAATGCTGACAAACAGTTGAAAGCAGTAACACAACAGGACTTTTACTTTTTCAATTTGTTGTGCTTTCTCACATTGAATAAAGCAGTGTTCCATTTTGGGATATTAAACAGGGAATGCATTGAAGTCTTACAAGCAATTTTCTTTATTCTCTGTTGTCCACTTTAATTTATTCCAGGAGGTGTCAAAATACTTCTCCCTCTTCTGTTTTGAGTTGTTTCTGTTTAAAAATCCTTGTGTTTGGAAAAACTAATCATTTGGCTGTTAACTACCTTCACATTTATAAATATCATAAATAGTTGATGCCAAAATACCTTTTGAGTGCTACTAAAGGCAACCATATTAGCACCAGTGAGACTTGTATCACAGGCTGGGACTGTTGTAATTATCTCGGTTTTAAGAGTTTGTTCATGTTTATTATTAGTAGAAAATTCAGCTGCTAGCAAACTCTTAAAGACCCTGTTTACTTCTTAAATAACTCTGTTACTGTGTCTCTGCTCTGGCCTCTGATCAACCAACAAGCCACAATTCAGTTAAAAGATTAGAAAACCTTGAACAATCCTGACATTTTTACTCTGCACAATCACCTAAAGCATCTAAAGTGTTTTGATCACTGCTTTCTGGTTGTTTTTTTATTCCAAACTGAAAACACACAAGAACTCAGCATTTTGGTGCTTTGGATGTCAGGCAGTAGAATATCCTAGCTTCTCAATGGAGCCCCATTGAGAAGATATCTTCAGTGCTCAAATCACAGACAATTAATCCCGTCTTTCCAACGTGGTTTTATGCTGAATTCACCACCTTTAAGACTCGCCTTTGCATCCCCTTGTTCCTTTATCTTGTAGAGAAAACTATATTAACTATATTAGTGCTTGTGTCAATGCCACTAAATTCATAGGTTAAGCTCTGACTCAGAGTATTAGTTTGATTTTCATTGAAATGCCTGGGAAAGAAATTGGTGAAAGTGATCAGTCAACCTAGTCCTGAAGTATTATGTTTGTGCAACCTAATAGGAGCCTTCTTGCATGCCAGGATTATTGGATATTTTGGTTTAGCACCACAAATAAAAGAAATTGAGAGTGCACCCTAATCAAACAATTGATAAAGCTCTTGTTATTAGGTTCCCTCCGTCTTACACCTCTTGATATTTTCCTGAGGTGTTCTTTAGCCTTTTTGCCATTCTGGTCTTTATAAAAAAAAAAAAAAAAAAACAGTAAGTTTATATTAGCTTGGAAGTTGGTGTGCGCATTATGTTTCTTGCATTATGAATTACGTTTTCTGTAATGGGACTGTTATGGTCTTTGAAAGGCATTTTATTGCTTAAATTGTATATTTTGCAACTTCAACGTAGGTGGAGATAACCCCCCCCCCCCACACACACACACACACACACACACCCAATAGCTGACATAACATTGATAACAATGATGAACATTATTTACAGTGCACTTCATGTGTCTGAAGGTGCTCCAAATAAAAGTAAAAAAGTGTAAAGATAAAATAAAGAATAAAAAAATAACACAAGTTAAGCCCAAAAGATAGAGTTTAGTCAGGGAAGAAGCTGTACGGTCAGACTTGGAGCAATAACATAATAGTTTGATGCATAACATTATTGTGCTGCAACCGCTGAAACCGTCTTGCAACCTTGCATGTAAAGATAATGGATGGATGAATGGATAAGGTGCAGAGCCCGTAGGAACATTGACGAGGAAGAAACAATCCCTCTTATGAGTCAGCTTTGAACACGTTAATTAGTTGCCACATCTTTTGATATGTGCAAATCTTTTGAAAACCAGGCCCTAAATTTTTTATCTTGACATTATTGATATGGGTGATGTTGGTTCTGTAGTACTCATGCAATGTCTGGCTGTGTTATTCTTAACCACAAATATTTACAAACAACTAAATTTGTCTTGCAATTGAAGAAAAAGTGTAGTAAACTACTAACATTTGTGTTACACTATATTCAGTTTGCAGCAATCCTTCAACACAGGCATGCAGGTTGTAACACCGGAAAGGAAAAACTCCCCTTTAACAGAAGAAGAAGAAAAAAAAAAAAAACTTTCCAGCTAAACTATTTTGTTTAATGGCCATCTGCCAAGACTGACTGGGGCAAAGTGCTCTGTTAGGAATAGGGAACAATCAGATCCCTGTTGCATGAGAATTCAAAATTTTATTCTGGGTTTAATAGGGTGCAAATGCAAGGGAAGTTAACTGGGAGAAATTTGATCTTTCTTCTTTAATTTTCACTGTAGCATTTTGGACAAGCTGTAGGCTTATCCAAAATGTAGACACACTCCTGGACAGAATTAATTTCTATTTTTGGCAATATGGGTGAATGAAGGAAATTGTATAAAGCTTTTAGATATGGGATTCAAATGATATGTCCTGGTAAAAAATAAAACCAAGACTGGTTTTTATTTTATTTTTTTACTTAAAGAGGCAAATTTAATATCATCCAGATAAAGTGATTGACTAAACGGGTTATTTTCAATGACTCTGGGCCAAAGATGAAAACTTTTGATTTAATTTGCCAGATAACTGTTTGAATTTAAGAGCATAAAATGTTGTGCTCGTACTCACAAAGAATCCCAAGGCTAAAAGTGTCTGTTAGTGACGTCATTTTAGGAAAAATCTCATGAAGAATTTCCTGATTTCTACAATTTTTTTTTTAGAATTTTACCATGTTAAGACAAAAGCAATTCCCAAAGCACCATTAGTCCTCAAAAGGTGAAAAAATATTTTTTTAGGAATAATGAGGAGGACATTTAACATGTCTAAGAGTCCCTGAAGCAGGGAAGATGGTGTAAACAGAGAGAGCTGATTGGCTGATCTACCACCCAAACAGTGGAGGAAATTAGCACATAAACCTCTTTAACAATCAGACAATTATTAATATGCTGGACAGCTCTGCGATTTTCCCCCCCCACCACCTTTTTTCAATTTTATGTCAGTCATTTTGCTACATGCAATCGCTTTATACAAGCAGGCAATTCCAGTAAAATGCTGACAGGTGAGTCCACATTAATATCAAATAGATAAAGTAGTAAAATGATTGGCGAATAAGATTAAATAAGCAAATCAAAATAATCATGATGATGTAAATAAGGTGCATTCAATCATGTTGAGGGTGTGTGACAACAAATACATTTTGTTAAGTTTCATCATCATGACACATTTCTTAATTTAGTCTCATCGGTTAATCTCTCTTCTTTGATTACTAACAGGGCATTTGTGGGTTTTTTTTCTTGTACTATCAACCAGTTACAGCTCTTGAAAGACATCATCACACCTAGCAACAGGGTCAACCATACCACCTCACTAAGATAAAAATCTCTGTCATTTCCTTACTCAGAGTCGCTCTCAGCAACTATCTGAACCGCTCTTAAACTAAGACCCCTAGGTAGGAACTGTTTGGCTAGAATAGGAGCTCTCTGAGAGGACTCTGAGAGAATCTTTGTGAAAACGGACACAGTTTTTAATGTCTGCATGACATGCCTGTCATCTATGTAACTGGTTGGAGTCGTCAGGAATTATGGATAATTATAACAGAGTATCGTCAGCATAAAAGTGGAAATTAACCCCATCCCGTCTGATAATTTTACCTATTAGAAGTCTGCATGTTTTAAAGAGAACTGGCCCAAATGCTGAACCCTCTGGTACTCTTCAAGTAGCTATAGGGTTTGAAAATGTATCCTTTACATGAAAAAAAACGGAATCTGTCAGACAAATAAGATTTAAACCAGCCTAGTGTCGTTTGCTTGATCTCTACAGCAAAAAAAAAAAAAAAAAAAAAAAAAAGTTTTTCTTAAGTCAATATTGTGATCAATTGTATTACATGCAGTACTGACATCATACAAGACAAGTACAGACACAAGTCCATTATCTGAGCCCATGAGAATATCATTAGTGATACTTAGTGACCAGAGCTGTTTCAGTGTTATGATGAGCTCTGAAGAGTTTCAGTCAGGCTTCAAACAGATAATTACTGTGTACATGTTCACATACTTAATTAACAACTATTTTTTCAGAATTTTAGATACTAAACGAAGATTAGATATAGGTCTATAATGTATTAAGCCATCTTGATCAAGATACAGTGTCTTAAGCAAAGGGTTAAGTATTACTACTACTTAGAAGGAGCAGTGAGCATTAAAGGTAATTTTATTTGTTTCCCATACATGTCTTTACAATTCCTGATGGGTAAAATCAGTTTTCCTCTATTTACCACAATTGCTTCTATAGGCTCCATTAGTCAGTTCATGAGTGATTTGGGTCATATTCTCTGGGAAAGTACCTGGGTGTGACACAATGCGTGCTCTCATTCACCTGGCTACTTTGTTGAGTCTCCGCCTCCATTGACTCACTAGCGAGAGAACACGGGCTAACTTCAATATTTATAGCTTTCTTACTTCAGATGGTATTACGCCCCTAAACAAAGACCTGTGCAGTCACAGCAGCAGATGCTTTTCCTCTTCTCCCATGCACATGTACAACACTGGTGTCATTTTAACTTATGGCCAGAAAGGGCAAACCTCTGCAAATTCTCTGGAACTTTCCCTTGCTCCTTTGCAGGATAGATTAAACATATCTCAAATGGGGGTGGTAATTAGGGGGAATGTTTCCTTAAATAATTTGGTTGGGGTTTGGCCTAACATACAGGTTGAGAGTTTAGAAGGACTAATATTCGAGATAACTTTGAAAGCTCAATCGGATCGAAACATTCCAAACACAGACCAGGTTGTAAACATACCTCCAGTGCTGTCTCACTTACTGAGGATGAAGTAATCATGTTTGATAGGATGCCAATGCTTCAATTTAAATAGAATTATTTTTATTTATTTTAACAATCCCATAAAGTCAGTACTGCTGAGTCCTGAGAGCTGATGGCTCAACAGATCTGTAACGATGTGTAAGTTTGGCAACTGAAACTAAGGGTTATTCTGATTCTCTTGTATTAAAGATGAAAAATACGCTGGTCTTTTGATACAACAGTTGACTATTTTTCCAGATTAAGTAGGACTACTCTAGACGTGTAGAACACCAGTTTCTCTCCAATTTCTTAGCATTGTGCTTTAAAGTACTCAGCTCTGAATTAACTCAGGGAGCCAGCCCCCACTGAACAATTAGTCCCTTTTTCAAAGGGGCTACATTGTTGAATGCAATAAACTGTGTTGCCTTTAACAAGGGATCCCAAACATAAAGTGCATCAACAGAAAATAGGTGTTTTAATGAGCTTACGTGTCAGAGCATTACAATTGTCAAAGTAAAGAGAATTTTGATGAAATCGAGTAAGTCTGAAACACAACACAAGTCCTAGTGCAAGAGCAAAAACAGGAAATGCACCAATACACTTTACCCAATCCAGTATGAAAGGAGACTGTTGTTTTTTTAAAATCTGAAGCAAATATAGAATGAAATAAAATGTTTTAATCTGTTGCCCTGCGATAGACTGGCGACCTGTCCAGGGTGTACCACTCCTCTCGCTCACTGACAGCTGGAGATAGACGTGTTAGAAAATGAATGGATGGATGGATGGATGGATGGATGGATGGATGGATGGATGGATGGATGGATGGATGTTTTAATCTAAGGCACAAATTTAGGACTTTCAAGAGTAAGAAAAAACTCAGTGAACCACATGATCGCCTATTATTTATTGCAGTTCTTTGCTGCGCTGATGAGGAATCGGCTAAGTAAAGCGGTGTGAGCTGTGATCCTGTTTGTCATCTCGTATTGTAGCATCACCCTGAAAACAAGATGCTGGCAAAGTGCTCTGCCGAATAGTCTCCCAGAAAAGGAGGCAAATCTTTGAAAACTGAAGCAGTCTCTGGTGATGAATATGTTCCAAAATGGCATAAAATTACAGCTGCGGCCAGTCAGTCAGTGAGTCTGAGGCCAAAAATGCGGTGTGTCAAGTCACTCTTGCTAGAAAATGTTACATGCATGCTTGGATAAAAGACAGTGTGAAAAAGTCTGATTGCATCGTATTCCTCCCTGAAAAACACAGGAAGAGAAAAAAAGACATTTCCAGCTGTTAAGTGCTTGTCTCTGAAACGCCAGATTGCCCTGAGATGAGCATTAGTGGACGCGCAGCAATCAGGCCTGATGGAGACTTTCTCCAAAGGTTGAACCGTCTGTTACTGCCTGCTGTTGCAGCGAACGCAGCCACCCACCCCCCACCATCGACTCCACACACGCACCTCACCTACATCTCCCAGGACTCTCCATCTTCACTGCAGACACACTTAGGCCTCTTCAGATTTTTGGTAATTTTAAAAGAACAGCAAACAAGTGTCTGAATTAACACATCAACACCGCCCTGAACAATGGGACAGATGCTACATCCGATATACCCCCCCCCCCCAGTATTTCCCTGCTTTCTCAGCTGTTAGAGGGTCTGCCACTTCTCCCCCACTCCCACGTCATGTTCGTCAGAGGAGAAAAGGGCGGCGCTCTGCAGACTGAGTCATGTCTTCCACTTTCAAACAATTCTGAGTGTTTTGTAAAGGGACACAGTGCCCTGTGAGTGTTCATTTTCTTTAATAGCACTTGAGCTGTGCAAAATAGGGGGGGAATGTGAGCACTGTAGGAAAACAACTAATGGAATAAAATGCCAGTTAACAACAGTGTTGACAAAAACACCCCAGAGAAAGAGTTGAAGGAAATGAAAGGTGCTGTGTGTGAGAGGAAGTTAAAACATTTCCATCCTGAGGGATTTTGTCATTTGTGGTCATAAAAAGGTTGTAATTAAATTAAAAGACAATGAATCCTTGGTGGCAATATAATTACTGCTTGAATGAGTGGTGCAAACTATGGATCTTTAACCAATGCCTAGATGTTGTTGTTTTTTTTACTTTATTTTGGGCATGGGACAGTATGAAATTTAAAACTTATAATTGTGTAAGTACCACACTACAGTACTAAAGTTTTATAATATCATTGTATTTATACAAGAAAAAAAAAAAAAAGAAACTCACCAACTATTCCAACTGCTGTTTAAACTGTTGACGTTTGAAGGTATAATAATGCTATAACACTCATTTTATGCTTATTGTGCATAATATACATTGTGCTGTTCTGGTGTACTTTGTATCACTATAGGACCCATTTCTTTGTAAAGTGACATGGAAAAATTTAAAATTGCCTCTCAAGGTCATTAAGTATGCACTAGTGAAGCCAAGATGATGGAGGACAGAAGATAACTACATGATGGTCCTGTTTTCTGCTCCATCCATCTTCCTGTTTGTTCTTCCCCGCCCCTGTTGAAGAAAAGCGTTCCCACAGCATGATGCTGTTAGGGTTTCACTGCAAGGATAGTATTCTAAAGGTGATGAGCAGTGTCATTGTCCAATCACATCTTTAATAATATTGTGGGATAAAGTATCAGTATCTCTGAGGTGTCTGTTACACTTGTAGATACACAGAGAATAGATTGATGTTCTTGCAGTTCTACTGGGAAAGCACCTGAAAGCCTACATAATGTTGTTTGGTTCAATCTCACATTTTTAATGGGCTGTATTGAAGCGGAAGACCTAGGTGAACACAAACACTACCAGTATTATTCAGCAGGTGACTATAGGCACATTACAAAATATTTATTTCGCTCTGCGTAAAAAATATTTAAACTGCTAGTAGTCCCTGTTGTTATCAAACTCAGTTATTATCATTGAGCTGCAATTTTTATCTTTAGGTAAATCTTTTAATTCCAACAACTTCCTTTGACCAGAACATTAGATAATTACCTCAAACATTCAATACATTTTCCAATAATTACCTATTTCTTCTCCCCCCTGCACTCTCCGTCCAGAGTCCCTCTGTTCTCTGAGGTTCTTCTGGACAAGTTTTCCTTTCTGATATGTGAGTCTCCAGCACGGGCCCAGAACTTTCTGTTGCTGTGACTTTAAAAACTACTGACTCTGCAACATTAGCCATGAGACTTCTCTGTTGAACGAGTGCACACCTTTAATGGGTGCAACAGGTTCCATTGCCTGCAGCAGTGGAAAAAGTCTGTCAACTTTAAGCTATTAAGCAAACTGCCAAGTCAGCAATGTGCTTCTGATCCTGCATAAGAAATGAGCAAAGTGTTTGCTCCTATGGGCACTGACTAAACAAAAAGGCCCGAGGAAACTGCATTCACCAATTGGGCCACAATAGCCCCTTTCCATTGAAAGCTCCAGGATTTAAAGTCCCAGGATTTATCATCCCAGGATTTGGCTTCCCGGGGTAAATGAAAGCTTGGGATTTTTAAGTAGGCACGTTTCCGTTGCAGCAGGTCATTTATTTAAATCAACCTAATGAAAAATGTTCTGCAGAAAACTGCACTTCACCTTCAGTCCAGCAGGTGGCAGTAACAAGAAACAAAAGCCCAACAACCAAAGGCTGTCCAAAGCCGTTTCATGTCTTTTTTTCAAAAATTTGTAAAAACAATGTAGTTTGGTTAGTTGGACAGAACATATGGAGTATTTTCAGGTAATCAGTTCCCATGTCTTCTATTCTTAAATGAGTATTTGTACTTTATTTTGCATGATACTTGTGTAGCTTAGAAAACTGACTTAGTTTCTTTAATCACAGTTTTATAGATCTTACAAATTCCCCTTCTATCCTCCTTCAGTAATCCAGCCTTTCTTGTACCTATTTTAGGTCTTCAAAGGACTAGTAGTTAACAATAATTATTGAATATATTATTTTTGTATCAACTGATAAATAAGTAAAAAAAAATATTCCTTAAAGTGTACCTCACCGAAAGTCAACTTATTTGCGGATACACTGCATGAACTGGACTAAAGGTTTGCATTTTTTTTCATGTGAACTTGTTTAGTCCTGCAATATATGTCTTAAAACAGTCTAATGGTGTATTCACACCAAACGCGGTCTCTGCGATATCTCTGTCTACACTGTGCGGTGTTGACCCCTGTGCATTTCACTTGCACAAACAGTGACACTGGCTTCCCACTAGCGAGTCACCATGTTATCAAATACAGAAGCGTCTATCTGTTTGTTCAACTCAAAATGGTGGACCAGGATTTTACCAAGCGAGTCACTGTGCTGTATTTAATGGAGAGAGCCGAACAATGGCATCCCTACAGGTCCAACAGAGATGCTCCCAGTTTGGGGAGTCTGGTGAGCCTGTGCAAACAATAAACTCCTAATTTTTGTATTTAGCTGACAGGACCGACCCTTGACGTTGTCCTGTTTCAAGGTTTAACGTGTTGGGTGTTCAGAGATGCTACTCTGTAGTCTTTTATCCCATAATTCTGCCATCTTAAACCAGTCCACCCATTCTCCACTGACTTCTGTATTATGCCGTAAGTTTTGTAAGTCCAACATAGTTTTTGTGTGAAAATCCCAGAGCATCCGAAGGTTCTGAAATACTCACACCGACCCATCTGACACCAACTACCCTATCACATTCAAAATCACTTTGATTCCCTTTTCTTTCCCAGTGTGATGCTGAGTAAGAACTTCAACAAGTCGTCTTCACACCCTCTAGATGCATACAATCATTGAGTTGCTGCCAGCTGATTGCAGGAGTCGTTACTTCTGTTAATGTGCAATTGAAAAAGCAAATGTGCCCAATAAAGCAGCTTGTGAGCATGCTTTTCAGTTGTGTACATTTTCAACATTAAGGAGAAGTTTCAGGAAATAGCTACAATTAAAATTGTATTCTTCATCAAAACGTATAGAGCCCTTGTTCTGACCATCAGATATCCTACAAGGCACCATGAAATTGTTGGAGTCTCTTACTCAAAGTAGGATAGTTGAAATTGTAAGTGGTTGGGTCATTACATGTCACTATAGAGATGATGAGTTCAGCGTTTTAACTCTAAAACAATTTAAATGAATTACTCAAATCTTATCAAAATTGCTGAGTACTTATCTAAAACAATTGAAAGCAACTTTGTAAACTCAATTTCTGTCATTTTCTGTCTTATAGCTTTAGCTGTCAAGACATCTTGGATAAATGCACAAAGCAGCAATATTTAAACCGTTGCACAGATACTGCTATCTTGATTTAATTTGCACTCAGTGTCTTATTTGGAGCAGTGCAGAGTAGCCGCGCGGCTGCTTCCAAGAAATATTGAGTGAGCATCTGGCGCTCCCTGATGTCACCGTACTATTTAGCTGCCTCTTAAAGACTTAAACTTACACCCATAATGCTTTTAATACCACCGTAATTGAAGTCAGCTGTGCTCTCTGATGCTTTAATACACCGCAAAATCGAATAATATTTATTAAGAGTGTTTAAATCTGTGATACTGTGCATCCTTTTAATCTTTCTGTTTATCTTCTATAGCCGGTAATGATCCCTCTTATGGGGGATGTCTTTTCTTTGATCAGGTGAGGTGGAGGCGGCAAAGCAGACACACAGGCTGAGAATACACATGGCCAACAGGTTTCAGTAAACCAGTCACAAAAATATGCTTAATTCTGTCACATGTTAGCATCTTAACCAATCAGCATTATTAAAGGTTATTCCTCTGTAATTAGTTTTAGAATCAGAATCAAAATCAAGTTTAGTGCCAAGTAGGTTTGCACTTACAAGGAATTTGACTTGGTGTTGATGGTGCAGACAAAACTATATATATATATATATATATATATATATATATATATATATATATATATATATATATATATATATATATATATATATATATATAGCACCTGCTTTTAAACTATGAGCTAATTTTAAATTGTAACGTTGCTTTATTTTATCATACTGCCTGTGAATAAGTGGATACAGCCTGGATCTTCCAACTTGAAGGTCCTCAACAAATATGTATGTATCTTATGGCAAAAGAAAATAGTAATCACTATGGAAAAATATTGGCAGATTAGATATTGTTCCTATCCTATTGTCTAAAAATTCTATCCATCCATCCACCCATCTTCTGGTTTTTTGGTAGTTCTATATTTAAAGTCAAACCACTGTAGAGGTATCTGACATAAACTCTGAAGATTTTATTTTCTTTGCAATAATAACTATCCAAAACCACAGTTTCATTCTGAAAAAGCATGACATTTGAACTTGGAAAACATGCAGTTATAGTGGACCTACTTGTTGTATGCACAGTTGTCAGAAGAAAACATATATTATTATTATTATTATTATTATTATTATTATTATTATTATTATTATTGTACAGTGGAAATACAACTTCAAGCTAAATTGTGAAGCAAAATAACTGCAGACGTTGGAAAGGAACGGATCTATCAAGAAGCATGTACGAGTGTGTCCGTGAATGTGCTTGGATGGGTGAATAAGACACACTGTAATGCTGTTTAGTGAAGCTCAAGGTTAAAAATAACGCCGCTTACTAAACACAGGCCACTTACTATTCTGTGTCACGACCCAGCTCATAAGCTGTGACAAGAACGAGAGGAGACCCTGGTTTAAAGAAAATATAAATAATCTATGAGCTAAATTAAGTAAACTAGGTTACATTATGAGAAATCAGTATGTCAGCAGGTAGATGAGAGTCAGTTGACTGGTCAGCTGCTCCCAGTCAGGTTGATTAGTGCCTCCAAGCTGAACCAACAAAGCAGCAGGTACACTGGCGAGCTGCACAAGCCTCGGCACACAGAGAGGATCAGTCTGTGAATGATCTCATGCTGCACTTAATGATGTAGGAAATTATGGTTTCTAACTTCCAGCTGAGGGAAAAAAAAAGTCAAATAAAAAGCTGTATTTCCTGCCACATATGAAACAAGCATTGGGAAGAATCTTCAGTTAGGTAAAGCAAAAAGTTTTAACTCCCAATGTTTGACATGAATATAATTAATCCATCATGATTCTTAGGTTTATTGGGACAAATAATGAGAGGTTGAGTGCTTCTACGTTTAGCTGGTAAGGAACATTTTCAAGGTGAAAGTAACAGAATTTTGCAATAGATAAAACCCATATGTTTTACTGCACTGCTTTTTCATTATTATTATGTTACACAGTGCTCCTTTCTCAGACAAACCAAAAATACATAAATAAAGCAGAGAAACAGATTCTGGTTCCAAGATGAAACTACTGTAATTTATTCTACTCTGTTTTACCTTGTGAAGAGGCGTGCTCAAAAAGCAGCCTTTGCTCCTGGAGTTAAAACCGCAGCAGCCTCTGCCGTCTTCTGCGATACTTTGTTTGCTGCTCCGCAACAGTATTGACTTGGGAAAAAGTACAGTGTTTGAAGCTTTAGGAATAATATTGGTTTGTTTGGGTTTTTTCACCATTTACTTTTACTCTGAAAAAAAATAGGATCTACTTCACCAGCTTTAGTTTGATTCTATATATTTCAATGAGCATTTTTTTTTAAACTTTTTACAGATCTTTTGAACCCTCAATTGTTAAAGGAAACAAACATATTTTCTGATGAAAATCCACAGGAGGGATTATATTTCTCCTATTATAGCTTCCCTTCATTGGCTTCCTGTTAAATCAAGAATAGAATTTAAAATTCTCCTTCTCACATAAAGCCCTTAATAATCAAGCTCATCATAAATCAGAGCTCTGATTACTCCGTATGTTCCTAACAGAGCACTTCGCTCTCAGACTGCAGGTCTGCTGGTGGTTCCTAGAGTCTCTAAAAGTAGAATGGGAGGCAGATCCTTTAGCTATCAGGCTCCTCTCCTGTGAAACCAACTCCCAGTTTTGGTCCGTGAGGCAGACACCCTGTCTACTTTTAAGACTAATCTTAAAACTTTCCTTTTTGACAAAGCTTATAGTTAGAGTGGCTCATGTTACTCTGAGCTACCTCTATAGTTATGCTGCTATAGGCTTAGGCTGCTGATTTTTGTTCTGTCATTGTTTTCTTCATAGTAGTGCACCTGGACTGGCGTGCTGTGACATCATCCTGGGGAGACAGATCATCCGTTATTACCATATAACATAGAAAGGACTCCTGGATCAGTGTGTGCTTCTGTGCTTTTTGTGTCTCTACTCTGTCCTCTCTAACCCCCAGTCGGTCAAGGCAGATGACCGTTCATACTGAGCCTGGTTCTGGTACTGCTGGAGGTTCTCCTCCCTGTTAAAGGGGAGTTTTCCTCTCCACTGTCGCTTCATGCTTGCTCTGTATGAGGGATTGCTGCAAAGCCATCAACAATGCAGACGACTGTCCACTGTGATTCTACACTCTTTCATGAGGAGCGAATGCTGCTTGTCAAGACTTGATGCAACCTGCAGGGTTTCTTTATACAGGATTTTTTTTTTTTTTTTTTTACCAATCAGTATGATTTGATTGAATTTGACTTTGTAAAGTGCCTTGAGATGACATGTATCATGAATTGGCACTATATAAATCAAATTTAATTGAAATGAAAAAATTAACATACTCAGTATCAACAAAAGTTTTCATTATCTGTTTTAAACCACATTTGCAAATAAGGAAATTAAAAAAAGTGAATATGAAAATTGTTTAAAAAACAAACAAACAAACAGTAGAACAATCAAGCAATCTTTCTTGGAAGAATATACATGTTGTTGTCTCAAACACACAGATTAGTTTTGGGAATTTGCAGGGTACTCCCTAGAGCTTTAAGTACCTGTTAAGTCCTTTCCAGAACTTAAATGGTACTTAAAGGGACTGGGCTGTGTAATGATTTGACTTGTGACCTGGTACGTTACAGCAATCAAAAGCTGTTTTCTAAAACTTAAAGGGTAATTTCCATTATCCTTTACAATCCTGAAAGTAAATTCTGAGTTTTTGGCACATAGCTGTTAAGAATGTAACTAGAATGCAAGTTCCAACAATCAAAACCATAATTTTTATGAGGAAAGAAATCAGCAAAATTTGTGAAGGAATCCTATAAATCCTGGAATGTGACCTTTCAGAAAAGTAATACATTCTAGTCAGCAACCTGTAGAGTCCAGGAACATAACTTTAAAGATTCAGGAAAGCAAAATAAATTCTTGGAAAGATCCCTGCAAATTCTGGGGCATAACTTGTAATTTCAAATAAAATGTGCTATGTAACCTCTAGAAAGTGCCTATATTTTAAATATAAATTCTAAAGTTTTCAAGAAAGTAACCTTTAAGTTACAGAAATATTACCTCAAGGATCAAGTATCCTGTTAATCCTGGTCGAGTAACTTGTAACTTCTTAAAATAGGCTGCATTATGTACTTTTGTCAAAAAAAAAAAAAAAAAAAAATCATCAGCTTTGGTGTCATAAAATGAAAATGTTTGATGTAAACAATAACAAAAACATGTTTTCTTTTAGCTTTGCGTGTAAATCACAAGCGTAGTGCCCACAGTCCTTTTGGGATATCATGTTGACATAGCATTCATTGTCCCTGCTATCAAAAGCCATTACTGCCTACTCGGTGCTTTCTTTGTTGCAAGGCTCTCCCCACACTGGAATTTCATCAACACATCATTTTGACAAACATGTCCTGTCCTAAACCTCAGATATAAATGTACTGTGAAAATGTAAATCTATAGTTCCCAAGTAATATGTGCTCATGAAGAGCTTTCTGATGGCTTACAGCCACTATCAGCACATATTAATCACATCTAACGACTTCAGATACAGCACTAAACAGTTTGCCCTGCAGGATTTCCCTACCACTGCAGCCGCCGCTCAATATGATGCCCAAGGCACGGCTGGGTTGCTCATGAGAAGTGTTTATGTATGTGTGTGCTTGCATAGGAGAGAGAGAGAGAGAGAAATAGAAGGGTGCTGAAGGAGGGAGAGGAAAGAATGTGTGGGTGAGAGAAAGAGAGGGCTGCCTGATCTCAAGCGGCAAATTAGGGCTTCTCTCAAATCGATAACAAGGGAGCCATGCACAGATTTCATTAGTTGAGAAAACGTGCGCAGCTAAAGGGATGCAAACGGATATTGACGTCTGAGATTGATTGATCGCTTCTTTTCTCACAAAAATGTACACAACGAGTCGGGATGCAGAGTTTGTTTTTGGTTTGTTTGCTTTCTGTGTACACATTCGGTCTTAACTAGCAGTTTGTCGGTGACCTTTTTTCCTCACAAAAGCTGGGGGGGGAAAAAAAAAAAAAAACTTTTGTTCAACAGATAGTGGTCTGTTTAAGGTGAACATCACTTTCGTCTGAAATGGACTCCTTCGGTCAAACGATGGTTACGCCCATGCCTGCCCAGCCCGCCCCCGTTCTTCACTATCAACCTCAAAATGTGTCTTCAACGGGATCCAAAAATCAATGAACAAAAGTGACATTCAAGCCTTTTACATCTCAGGCAAGTCCAACTTGTCATCAACGCACCATTATAAAATACATCTAATGCACCCTCTTAAGGAAACGTTCCTGCATCTGCGTGCCTATGATTTAATTTGTGGCCACATTTTAGCCAAATTAGTTTCCTAGAGCGTGTGGTTTGAGACAAAGGGAAAGCCAATCGAGGATAGTTGGACAATCATGAAAAAGTTGATGTAGGGTAACATTAGGAGATGGACTTCTTCCTTAATATTATCAGAATCTGGTAGCTAAATGAAACAAGCACCTGTTTAGCTCCATAAATCAGGCCACACTAACTTTTACCTCGGTGAGTCAACAAAACACTCAACGCCGACCAATGAGCAAGAGCCAGGACAGGGTTCCTGCGCAGGCTGGAAAGGTTTGGCGTCTGAGTTTTTCAGGTCTGGATTTATTTGGAGAATATTTGGGAAATTTTTTTTTGCAAGATTTGTTTTCTCTTTTATTTTGACTGAAAGTTGTACAAATCAATCCATCCATCCATCCATCCATCCATCCATCCATCCATCCATCCATCCATCCATCCATCCATCCATCCATCCATCCATCCATCCATTGTCCAGTCTTTGTCTTTTTTACAGGTCCCATATGTAAGGCCTGTCCACTGAACCTGAAAATGTTTGGAACTTTTACATGGAAAATATGTAGAAACCTGTCACTACAATAATTGTTGAAGTAAACATGCAGTCAGCTCACATTATAGACATCATGCATTGACATTAGCTACTCTTTATGTTTCATGTTCCTGTGGCAAACTTTTTTGTGCCACTCTTTATTTAATCTTGCGAGCAGGGCTTTACAGTGCAATAAAAACATAATTTTCCTGGGTGTGTTTCACATCACCTTATATCTTAAATGCACTCCGGCGTAGATCCGTCGTACCTGGCCAAGTGTTGAAGCAACGGGCTGTTTCTACCATCTTAATTTTTCATTACTGCTCTGATTTCCTGCAGCAATCTGATAAATGTGACATTGTGATAGTCTTAAATGATTAATTGTGCTTGAGTATGTGCTGTAGAATTTCCATTCGTTATGATGCGTCACATTTTATCTGCCTCACATTTAATCATTTTTTTTTTCTCCATATGCATATTAATGGCTACAGGGGTACCTGTGTAGTGGGAGTTAGTCACTTGATGTGTCTGCTCTTGTACAGTCACACTGCCCACAGCGCCGCTGGCCTGGAATCTATTCCCTCATTGGACGGATCCAGCATTCACATGCTGTAAAACAGAGATAGCCAGCGCAGTGCCCGGAGGCACCAGGTTGCCCTCCAGGACCACACGAGTCGCCTGCAAGGCATGTTCTCAAAATAGCACAGGATGGCGGTGAGCTCTGTACGTGGTCACAATAAGTAGTTTGCTTTATTGTGCTGGGCTTGTTGTGAAAGCACAACCTTTGCTATAATGTAGGTTTATTGATGATACATTAAAAGGCTTCAGATGTGGGATAAGCTCTACCTTGGGTTCAATAAATGTGCAGCAGACATAGAAAAGCAACATTCTGTTCCATTTGGACTAAGTATAATGGTGGATGGAGGAAAGGTAGGCTGAAAAGATGTCTATTAATGTCTCATAGGGATTAAAACATTTTTATTTTATTTTTTTTACCTGATCAAAGGGTCTTAAAGAGCCTAACTTCTATGAGTATTTGCTTTGGCTAAATTTAGATGGGACCTATTGGCTTAAAAAGTCGGATTCTCCACATGTATGTCTGGGCTGAATAAAAAGACGGACTGGCCAACCTGAATTAGTCTTTATGAAAATGTCCCTAGATGGCCAGTGTGTTTGGAGGGGAGCCTCTCAAAAACAAACAGGCACGGCGACAATGAGTAGATAGCAGTGTTTTGTACACCCCAAAAATTAAAAAATTAAATGTCTTTAAAGGAAAGGATAATGAATGGATATGTATGGCCAATGATTAAAAGGATTATTTGTCACAGTAATAAAAAAAGTGTGCTTGTCTCATTAATTTGGCATCTGTGGGATCGGCGACAGTAAATTGTGCATCTTTTGATTCTACCCAGCAGTGGTTCTTACAGTGATGGATTTTAAGCAGAAGAAACTAATATAAATGTAAAATATTTTATCATTGCTTACATTGTTTTATCACAACAAACAGCAGAGGATGTTGTGATAAAATTTTAGGTTAAAATTATAGATTTACTAGAACCAGTTTGTTAGAAATACATAAAAAAAAAAACAACTAATGCAACGTCACTCATATAACTGATCTAATGTAGTGTAGTTAGTGTGAAAAGCACTCTAGCACTCTATTATTTAGAATCAGTATTTATGCATTTGGACAATAGCAAGGGAATAGACATAATTCTTCATTTTAATTTCAGAATTTCTACAATTGGAAAACATTTTAGCAAATCCTCAAAGGAATAAGAAAGTTAAGAGTTGTTTTATTTTGAAACCTTTGCACGCCACAGCAGTGCCCTCTATGAGAATCTGTAATTCAGAGGGAATGTGTAGGATTGGAAGAATAATGCAATGTGTATGTGTTGGTGAAAATGGTGATTCAAAAAGTGATACATTTATGAAAACTCTTGGACTGAGAAAACTGCAAAATGTCGAAAGTCTCTTTGGATTTATGACTCAAATATTATTCAGGATTCTTCCTCTCCTTCCCAACATATTCGACTTGTGCTCCTTGGAGACATTTCAGTGCTGCCCAAGATACAAGGAGCCACAAGATGAAATGTTTTGACACTGCTGGTGCTAAAATATTAAATACTGGTATAAAATACATCATTTGATGAGTAACGTTAACAACTATTCAGTGCCGGACGAAAGTATATATACAGTCCTTACACTTTACATATTTTGTCATTTTGCAACCAAAAGCTGTAATGCATTTTACTGGAATTTTGTGTGATAGAGCAAACATAAGGAAGAGCGCTCTGCAGAGCCACATTTTGCATCAGGAATTTTTAGGTAACTCTCTACTAGCTTTAAACATCCAGAGACTGAGAAGTGTCTGCCCACTCTTCTTGGCAAAATAACTCAACCTAGACTGATGGTGAGCTTCTGTGAACATACATTTGCAAGTCTTGCCATAGTCTTGCCATTTGGAATTGAATTTAAACCCACCTATGAATGCTTTGATATAAACCAGAGGTTTTCAAGTCCAGTCCTCAAGAGCGTATAGCATGCTCCACCTTTTTTGTCTTCTAGCTCTGCAGATGCCTGATAATCACCCATTCATTGATGTCAGCAGTGTTGCAGCAGTAATAGGACATACCTAAAAGGTTTGGACCACAGCCCCTCATGGCTAGAAAACTAAAGGCTTTTAGCAACTTTTGGTTCTTTGACTCTTTGATTTTTCAACCAGAGATGGAGAAAAACTGCTGCTCCCCCAGAGTTAATATACCTAACGTGTCAGCTTCCATGATTAAAGCACTCCTTGCATGGTAGATTGTTTATAACAAACTCTGCTTTAAACATCTCTACAACTTGACCTGTGAGCCGTCTGCTGTGTTCTTTGGTCAAGATGCTATTTGTCCATTAATGTCCTCTAACAAACCTCTGAGTTCTTCATTTATACTGAGGTTGAACTGCACACGTCTTAACTCTATTTACAATTCCAGTGACCTCTGAAGGCTATTGTTACGCTGGACTTTATTTAGAGATGTCAGAATAAAGAGAGCTGAATACAAATCCACAACACACCTTTCTGATTTTATCTGCAACATCATTGGAAACCTTGAATCCTTTTACTTTCAGTTTAGAGTTATGAGCTGCTTTGTGTTAGTCTGTCTGATAAAATCCTTTTGTACATAATTGACTCTAAAAAATATTTTACAGTATTAATTTGAAAAAAACTGAAACTGTTAAAAAGCGAATCGCCTTCTCCTGGCACGCCTGCAGTAAGGTACTAGTACGGTTCTTCCAGTATCTTACTTTCTGGATTTTAGGTTGTTTTTTTACCTCTTAAGTAGGAGAAATGAGAAAAAATATCAATTGTGATATGACAACAGCGAGGAGAGACTGTGTGGTGGGCTCTGTGGGTGTGGAACTACCTGGAAATTTCCCCTGAATCCCAACAACCAGCTCACAATCCCAGAAGGAGAAAACATTTTCTCAGCGAGACATCAGTCCCGTTTCCTCACGTTTTCCTTTGTGTGCAGGTCAATTAGATCTTTATCTCATGAAAATGCAGATTTACCCACAGAACGTTGGTGCAGACATGACTGATGATGGGGGGAAGGTTGCAGAGTCTCTCTTTCTTTCGCTACTGTGTGCTGCTTATACAGTAGGCATGTTGCAAATGAGGAGTTCACGGTCATAAACAAAGGCAGGATTTCACTAATCTAATGTGGACCTCCTCTGAAACCCAGCCATAACCTCAAACAACATTAGTGCGGATTGAGCCTGACACTTGAAAGCATCAGCACCTTTGCTTGGGTTGGGAAAAGGTGTTGTTTTTGGCACCCTGTGGAAAATAATTGATACCGCGAAACAAAAGGTTGGGAGGCGACTGTTTTTTCTTTCTTTTTCCATAACATTTAAAGATATGTTTAGATATTATTAAAAAAAAAGTTAGTTGGATTGAAAAAGAATCTGCCAAATTGGGCTCCCTAAATTGTACTGCCGTATTCCCCCAGTCCTGGAATTCCTGGGAAACCCATCCAAAGATTATGTTGCAGCTGTGAGAAAAACAAACACCAGAAAGGTCATGGCCATGAGCTCGTAATAGTTTGTTTTTTCTTTCAGCTGTAGAGTGTGTTTAATGTCAAGCTTGTCTGCTGGTGGATTTAATTAGTCTTGAAGGAATAACAACACATTACTGTGTTTCTGTTTACCAAATGTGACGGCAATGTCCTAAATACTGACATGGACCTGTTGAAAACAAATATGGAGTACGGAAACGACTCCACATAACAGGGAGCGCTTATGAAATACACGATAACGTCTTCCAGATAAAAGACGGCCGCCTTTACAATTTTTCAGTGGCCTCAATCACTTTCTCCCATTTTTACGTGCTTGCCCCGTTTGGGGATATAAGAAGAAATAATTCCCCTTAGTTGTATGGAAGTTGGCGGAATGAAGACGGAGAAAAACCCACACAATGTCACTTCTACGGGCAATCCAAAGTTTCTGGTTCTTTAACACCACCCACAAAGGCCTGCGTTGGCTGTGCTCACAGCTAAATCATTCAAAATATCTCTTGATTACTCATAAGATTTTTACCAAATTAAAAATAGATTATAGTGTTCTCCTAATTGCTCATCACTACATGCTTTTTATCCCTTCTTGAAATGGTCAAATAAACATTCCTTTCTATCTTCCCATGGCCTCTACATCAACACTTCAGTGTGTCCTGGGCATTTTACAGCCGGCAGGCCACATCCAGTCTCCTGACTTCCTTTCACCGGCCTGCATTCGTTTGTTGTAAAAGTGTAAATCCCATTACTTTATATCATAGGTGCACAAAACGCAATGATAGAGTTTTTATTTTGACGGCTGCTTTTGCTCTCGTAATGTCCTCCGTACGCTTACGTGCCTCAGCGAATGCACTGAACGGAAGCCAAAAACATTAACAAGGCACAAACTTCTGAATTTTTCTTTGCTAAAATCAACCATAAAGCTGTGTGTTTACTGCCAGGAGAACATAAATTACAATTGAACCAACATTATGAGAGTAAAAAATGCAGAGAGAAGTATAGGGGTTGGAGTGATGCAGAGAAGGCATGAGCATTAGAAGACTTGCAAGCTAAACTGCAAAAGCAACAAGCATTTTCACAAGTCTCTCTCCTTCCAGGGGGGCATCAGTCAGGACCAACTTTGCAACCAACTGGAAGTTTTAGTAAGCCCTTCTCTGATGGGGAGTTTACCAAAGACTGGTTGGTTGGAGTCTGCAGCTAATGTGTCTCTCTTGAGGTGCACTGTAACACGGAAGATCAAGAACAACGTGGGAAATTTGTCAATTCATGCTGGAACAAGAAAGAAAAAAAAATTTTTTTTTAGGATGACTTATTTTGCAGGATAAGAGTTGTGATGTCCAGGATACAGTCCAGTTAGATATTCCTGTGCGTGGATTAACTTCAGACTTTGAGATGACAGAGAAACTGGCATCTATGCAGTCAGTCAAAGGCACTACAACAAGAGTTGAAGTATTCAGAGGTAATGCATCCATGAAGATGCTGGGACTAAACTGGGACAGACTTGGCTGGTGTTACAACGGCTGGTTGTCCGAATCTGCTGAGGGAAAATGTTGGACTCTTGAGACACGTGCACGAAAAAGTGTCTGAATTTAGACCAGAAAAGAAACTGATATGTTTCTTTTTTATCATTCATCTGGAGATGTTGTGCAAGTTAGTGCTAACAATTTGCCGTGTTGTTGATGCTTTGAATAAAACGGTTTATTTCAGTTTGTTTAACTGTTGGACATGCAGGACAGGGAACATTGCCATAGGCTAAGAGATGAATTGGTCTGGGCAAGGTGTTTCAGAGAGCAGAGATTCAAGAGTTTAGTGAAACGAAATGCTATTCCTATATAGCTCTGAGATGCTCACTGGATGGCAGATCTGGAATTTGCTGTTGATGTGACTACACTAATGAAGTAACTAATCACTGAGCTCTTTGTATATGAAATGTACAGCTGGGTGACTGCTTTGATGAGAAAGTTGAAGTATATATTTCAGGTAAACTGGAGAGCAACATTCTCACTCTCAGTCCAACACTGTAGTAAGTCAGACAGTCAGCTAATCACCTCCACAAGTATTCATCTATGGTTTTGGCACCGCATGGGGAATTCTCAAAATGATTTTAAGACTTCAAAACGGTTGAGAGTCAATCGAACATGATTGCTTTTTTTTTCTCTCCGCTGTACGTATAGAGTGGATAATGCACTCAGTGAGGTCCAGCTTGAACTCATTGATCAGCAGTCTTGCAGTCACTGCCAGAGCATTTTTAAATCAGCATCCCTGTCAGAGTTTTATTCATCACTACAGGAGGAAATCTTTCCACTCTTGAGGAGTTATACTCAGATGATGTCTTTGGATCGGCCTACAGCTGTGGACAAACATTCTCAGTGATAAAGTTGAAGACATTCAGATTGCTGTGCATTCCTTCCCATGTCCACCTCAGACATTTAACCTGACGTCCAGTGGCAGCTGGTCATTTTTTATGTATTTATTTTTTTTGGCAGGGGAGGTGATCCAGAGGTCAAAGGTTACAACACAACAATAAACTCGACTTGAAAATAAGTCTGTCCACGATCACTTGGCTGCTGGTGGATTTTTTTTTTAGTACTGGTACAATCAATGAGTGTCATGATTTAGGTTTCTCGTTCATTTGTTTTGAACATTTCTGGTTTTCTCTAGAATCAGCCATGTCACCTCTCAGCACCATCCCATCAGCTCTGTCCACTCCTCATCCACCAGATATCACTGGAACTAAGGAGTAACGCCCAGCCTCTGAAAATCACCCCCACACCATAATTATCTTTACTCTTGGCACATTACAGTCAGACACTGGACTACTGGTTCTACTGGCACCCAACAAACCAAGACTCTCTCTCTGAGAGTGAAGAGGGCTTCATCTCTCCAGAGAACACTGCTCCAGAGTGGAGGTGTGTTTTACACCACTGCATCTGCCTTTGCCAGGCTTGGATGCAGCTGCTCTGAACACAGTGATTGAGCTAATCTGAAGGCCACAGGAAGTTTGTTGCTCCATAGTTGTTGACTCTGCAGAAAGTTGGCAACTCCTGTGCACTGTACATCACATAATGTGCTGCCCCCCCGCTGTCTGACTCTACATGAGGCTACTGCTCTTTCCAACGCCTTCCACCTTGTTATTATCCCCTACTTGTTGTCCTGGAATGTTTAGCAGCGAGGACATTTCTCCACTGGACTGCACATGTGACTTCCCACTGCGGGTGATTCACTGAGCACCTGAGAGCAACCCATTCTTTCCCACCTGTCTGTAGAACCAGTCTGCATGTCTATGTGCTGTTCACCTATTGCCAAGGGAAGTGTTTGAATAACTTAAATTAGTATCTTAATACATTTAGCTAGATAATCTAACTTTTTATGCTACATCATTAGATCAAGTTTAGTCAAAATTAGAATAAAAACAATGCTTTTCTGTTTTTTTTAACATGTGTAAAGAAAATGTACAGTTCTGTTTCTCTGAGTATCTAAAATAACAGTTGATCAATGAGTTTTTAAAGACACAGGGGATGGAATGCATTAATATCTGTGGTATGCACTGCAAACCCGCAGCACCCTCGATTCTGCTTTCCCTGAAGCCTGTGGGAAACACGGCCTGCAGCAAAGCCAAGCTGTAGCCTCATCATGGTGATCAACATGAGGGGTGTTGGAATACAGGAGCCATTTCTCAGCCGAGACAATCCCTTCCAGTCAGACTATTTGTTGTACGCAACTGTAAACCTGGCCCCTAACCTTTACCGTAATATTGGAAGTCATTAAGATAAACATTTTATCTCTTTGCATCTGCAGGGGCACAAGCAATCTCACCCCAGCTGTTCTTTGCACACTTGTGAAGGAGATGTTGGGGCTCACGGTGAGATTGCTAGCTTCTAACTAAATACTGTTGGGGAATCAATTTCTTGTTGTAAATCGATCATTCTGAGTTAATATAACCACAACAGTTCTTACCTTTGTGTGCACAAGAGAAAGTGTAATTAGGGATATGGTATTTCTGCCAGAACATTCTAAAAGGCTCAGTGTATTAAAAGTGTTGCACTCACAGAAATGTCAAGTGAACTGCCCTGGTGTGACTTTCTCAAATCAGCAGGCTTTTTGCTTTGAGAAAGTTAATATTGGTTGTCTGGGCAACCGGATTATCGTTACGGTAAAATCACTTTTTCTCTTACATTTAGAACTACTTTCCTCCCAAGGCATTTTCTCTCTAATTGTGTTAGTTTTGTGGCCATAATCTTACAAAGCTCTATGCATCTTGGCAAAACATAAAAATATCATTAAATAAACTCTACATTATTACCCTATCTTTATGTTTTCAGAGGTTAATGTTAGTTACATTATATTCCTACAGTAGATCATGTTTCACGGCAGGAAAGCAGTGGACTGCTCCCTGCTGATCAGAAGTCAGTCTCTGTTTCAAGTGCAGAAGATCAGGCAATGGGCTGCAAGGTGGTACAGTTGTTTGCCGCGTTGCCTTACAGCCAGAAAGTCCAACATTCAAATCCCCACCAGTGGCGTGTGCATGTTCTCCACGGACATACATGGGTTCTCTCCTGGTACTTCCGCTTCCTCCTGCAGTCAAAAAACATGAATTTTATTTTATTTGGCTTAGAATGGGGTATGAGGACAGGATTGTTTGCTGTTTGTCTCTTTGATGAACTGGTGACTAATCCAGTCTGTATTCTGCTCTTCGCCAATGATGCTGGAAGACAGATATCAGCCACCTTTCACCCATCTGAAAATGGACAGATGGAGTTTAATTGTCCGGGTTTCTCATTCATGAGTGACGGTTGGATGAGTTAGATTTCTAATAAGGTTTTAAAAAACAAAAGTGTTACGCATTAACATTGTAGAGATTAAGTGGGGCTGGTGACGGAGACGCAGGGTACATCCTGGACATGTCGCCAGGGCTAAAATTTAACAGTTTGTTTAAACTTCAAAAAAATTAAATAATCTCTGTTAATAAACTCGTGAGTTATGATAATTCATTGTTGTGCAATAACAGGCAAAGCAGAGACTGATTATTGTAATGTGTGATCTGTGTTAAATTAAAATGTACAATGTCATCATAGTATTTGTTACGTGTCCTGCATGGTTCCTAACAAGCATCCTATTGTCCCACATTTGGTTATTTGAGATCTGGTCACCCTAGCAGAGATCGAAAGACAGACTGGACCACTGCTGCTGTAATGATGATAATTCTGTCTGTCGTAGTGAAGGACAGCTGAGCTAAAGAGCAAAGCCCTTGATTTACCAATGCCTTTAGATACGAACCCTGACTTAAACAGGAGATCATGATGCAAGAGCTTCAAATTAGCGTTCTTTGTGGGCTGGCTTCATCATCCAAGTGCTTTTTACAGTAGAGCAGACAGTTGGTGCTCAGCAGAGGGACTTGAACACCTTGTGGGGAGTCAGACGGTCAGAAGAGTCAGGGGAGTAGTCTCCAGAAAGAACCACATTCAGTCTGCAGAATTTACCTTAATGCCCTCAAGCCGCTGCTTTGTAGCGCCACCTAGATTGTCAGATTATTTTATTCCTTCCGCCATTAGGCTGCAGAACCATTAATGCGGACCAATGAATTTACATTAGATTAGCATTGTACTAAACTGCTTAGAAGCTTGGGAAATGTATATTTGGGAGGTTATTTGATTTAAAAATGCGTCCAGGAACATGCTTCTCTTTTTCTTTTTTGTTTTATTCATGGGTGATTGTGATTGCACTGTCCTACCTGAGTGGACGGCTATACTAAATTGCTAAATCCCAACTAAACTTGGATGAATAAAGCATTCTGAATCCGAATCCTTGCAGCTAGACTGATGCAGATGAGATGATCGGATTCTAGATGACGACAGGACAGACCAAAAACACACTAGAGGAGCTGCATAATCATTCTGCCCTGAAAATACTTTGGCTTGGAGAGTGCTGTTAGGGAGAGAGACACCTCTAATTTCAATCTCGGACCTGCGTTTTTGCAAATGTGCACGTTCTTTCTCTACTTTTGTATGTCACAAAAGTCCAAAATTGAGACTCCTGCGTGCTTTCAATGTCTGTATTCACAGTGCAAAGCAGGTGACCCACTCTCCATGCTGCCGCGGTGCTGTTTTCGCTCCCTCCCTGTCCTTCTTGTTGTAGAAGCCTCGTACAACACGGCTGTTTACCACGCACATGCACCAGCCGCCCCTATGGCAGTCGGACCGCTACATGAGAATAGATGGACGATGAGGGGGGAGAAAGCCCCCCCCCCCCCCCCCCTCCACTTGCACAAGGTTAATCTCATCCTCGGTTGCAACTAGGGCAAACACCCTAATGAAGCCCCAACAGGCGAACACTTAATAGTAAAAGTTAAGAGTAAATTAACCTTGAATACGTTGCACATATCTCTTCTTTTTTTTTTTTCATATACTAGATGCGTCTCTTTCCCACCATCAAGGACACGCGTTCATTTAGCAAGAGGAGGTCAGAATGAAAACATTCCCTTGATGGTTGCAAATTTCTCTTTGACAGCTATGTTCCACGCGGAAGCAGCTAAGAGGAGAGGATCAGCCTCTGTTTTCTTCCTCAGTGTTGTTGGAGGCAGATAAAAGGCTACAAGCTGCTCCCCCTCCCATTAACTGCTTTTTTCTTTCTTCTCGCGGCTGATCAATGTTCTTAATGATGGTAATCAATCAGGAAAATGAAAGATTTACTCTCCAATATTAATTTTGCTCACCATCGATTGGGGAGAGAAGAGTATTACTGCCATTAATGTCTTTTGAGGTGCTGTATTGAGTTGCTTGCCTCTGAAAACAAGTCGTTCATCTTTCATTTCAACAGTTTTATTACACCTTTAAAGATAATTAGAAACAGATAACAGTCACTTGAGGTGATATTTACAAAACTCTATGATAATCTTGCTTTTATTCTGCTTGGATAATCATGTTAAACTTAGATGTCAATTCCTTTGTGTGGACGTTCTTCTACTTTGGCTCCATTTAATTTTTAGATTTCTCTGTGGTCATGTGCAAACTTGCTCCCTTTCTTCTGATTGGGTTTCTTTTTGAAAGAAAAGCAGGTAGGTTTTGGTCATGCACTAAATGGGTCAATCAGACTGGGTATTACAAAGCTCCCTCATTATGTCGAGTTTTTCATGTACAGTGATACTTTTTTTTGTTGTTCTCAGTATGTAGTCACACAGAAAAGTTTGAGCTTTTGTGCTGGCCCGGAGTAAGTGACGCCAGCCAGCACTAATGACACGCCAGTCAGCGAACCACCGGTGGCAGACAACCTGCCACACTGATGAAAGGATTTATTCAACGCGCCGAATCTGCCTGCAGCATGATGCCATATCACCGCATCATATGACAAAAGGTTGATAGAGAACCTAAAGAGATAGTTAAGAACTTCTGGAGTGGTATAAACAGCTACTATCCTACTCACAGTGAATAACTCTGCCGGTGTTTTCATTTTGAACGAATCCAGGTTACCGTCCTAGAGAAAGAACTGTTAAGTCTGAGAAAGGCAAAGTCTAACACTCTTAAAAAACTCAAATCTCAAAGAGCTCTGACTAGTTAATGTGATGTAAAGATGTACTGAGTTGTTATTTATAGAAAAAGGTGATGGATATTTGCTTGGGAAATTGAGAAAAATATAATTTGGTATCACATGCTGAAATTTGAGCATTTAAAAGATTGGTGTTCAGGTTAATGAATAAGTATAAAAATAATTCAAAATTAAACCTGCATGTGTGATATATCAGTTTATAAGCAAATACCTCTGTTGGTTTGACTAAAACTGTCTTAGAGCATTAGAAGTCCATATGACAGGGACTATGTCAATTTAGTCATTCAACCTACAGGACCAACTAATGTGGATTTGGACTGAATGAAGACATGCACAAAGTTATCTAATGCAGGTAAGATATTAACTCCTGAAAACATTTTTACAAAATGTGAAACTCTCTCTTGCTAATGCCTGTTGATGCATATTCAACACATACCAAGGATCATATTGAAAGCACATTGCCAAAGGTAGCATAGCCCACTAAGCAGTTGGGCTATGTTTTCTCTGGCTGTAGTTTTACAATTATGGTACATTTCAAATGCTTAGATACTGGATACTGTTCAATGGCTTGAACAGGAACCTAATTTGTCATTAAATTCCAAAGCTCTGTTTGAGTATAAGCAGCATTCTATCTATTGTATATGTGATATTGTAATTAAAGGTATACTATACAACCGGGGTTGATTTTCCAGCGAGGCTCCCCCCAGAGGGCGAAAGTAAAAGTGCACTGTCATAAAGATGCTCAGCTGTTCTGGTTTCTCTGTCAAGCCAGGCGCGGTTGTTTTGAGCTTAGCAGACAGGCGAATGCAACGAAAAGTGGAAAAAACGGGAGTACAAACAATGAAACAGGTATGAACATCAAGCTTCCCGCAGCGCTATCTTGGCGAGGCGGCCTCCGCCGCCTCGCCCGCCGCCGCCGCCTCGCCAAGCTGCCGCCGCCTCGCGAGTTTTATTATTATATATTTTTTTTTTATGTTGGCGAGACGCTACCGCCGCCGCCTCGCCAAGCCGCCGCCGCCTCGCCAAGCCGCCGCCGCCTCGCCAAGCCGCCGCCGCAGTAGCGTTTCGCCAACATAAAAAAAACAAATAATATTAATAATAATAATAATAATGATAAAACTCGATATGCTTGCATGTTTATTTGACGTTAACACGTGGTTCTTTGTTGTTGCTTTCGTGCGTACATATAGTGAATGGCAGGGCAAAAACACATGGAGTTCTCGTCGTAAAGCGAGACTTCTGTGAGTGCGGGCCGAGGGCTCTTGCAATAGACCCCTTGCATCTGACGTCACAGTCACGTGATCGGGGGTGCGCGCCTCCATCTTGGTGGGCAGGCTAGCCTGACAGCCCGTCTACTACATGACAAAACGGGTGATTTAGAGCGTACTTTTAGTTAGTTTATTTTTGTAATCTAAGCAATGCCTACGACTTGTTGTGCTCCCGGTTGCACAGAGAGGCATTCCAAATCGTTGGATGTACGTTTCTGTCGTTTACCGAAGGATGAGGAAAGAAGAAAGAATTGGATATTTTCAATGAAAAGAGCGCAGGCAGACACTCCCAATGGACTGGGGGGGCATCGTACTACGAGAGAATTTGCAGTCTACACTTCATCTCCGGTAAATTACAACTTAATTCGGCTCTAGTCATTGTTCTACTTAAATAGTGGCGGAGGGGAGGTGGCGATCGCTACACAGGCCGGAGAAGCGGCCCGTGTAGCGATAGCTACCTCCCCTCCGCCGCTGTCTGAAGCAGCAACAGCGGCTTCTCCGGCCCGTGTAGCTGCTGCTGCTTCAGACAGCGGCGGCTCTCTGGCCCGTGTAGCGATCGTTACACGGGCCGGAGAGCCGCCGCTGTCTGAAGCAGCAGACAGCGGCGGCTCTCCGGCGGCGGCGGAGGCAGCAGCCGCGGCGGCTCTCCGGCGGGGCTGAGACAGCCGCGGCGGAGACAGCCGCCGCCGGAGACCCGCCGCGGCTGCTGCCTCCGCCGCCGTCTGGAGCAGCACCCGCTTCCTGCTGCTTCAGACAGCGGCGGCTCTCCGGCCTGTGTAACGATCGCGGGCGGGTCTTCCTCTCTGCTTTGTGCTGTTGCACAAACATGTCTGAACATCCATCCATCCATTTTCTGACCCGCTTAATCCCTCATGGCGTCGCGGGCGTTTGATGGAGCCTTTTTCCTGATATAAAATAATTGCAGCGGTCCAGTGGTTTCAGGGGCTTTCGTGCTCTCTTGTCCATACTGGCCTGCGTGTTTATAAAGCAGCTGTGTCGCGGTACGAAACCATTGGCCAGCATTTCACAGACTCGCTCCGTCCCTTCAGGCTTTTGCTGTGTGGATCTGGCAATCTGATACCATCAACCATCAACTTACTCTTAAAACGATCTTGTGATACGTTAGCTGAAGAAGAAAAATACGTGGAGAACTAGTCATTTCGTCAAATGGCGTGCCAACCAATATGGCCGCCACGCAAGGGGTTCTGGGTAACGGAGTCACGTGGTTGCAAGGGGTCTATTGCAAATGCGGTATTTCCCCCACAGACCACCAGGGCGGCCGAGAAAACCTTTGTTCGACCTGAAATGACTCATTTAATTATCCAAAACGGTATGGAACATATTAATTAACTGAAAAATGTTGCATAGTATGCCTTTAAAAAACGTAACATAATTTAACATCTGCTCAAAAGCAGGTCCAAAGTATTTTATACAAAAGTAAATAATTTCAGACACAAACTTAAATAAACTGAACAAGAACAATGAGAATAAAATCTCAACCAGCGTGTCTCCTTCGCCAGTGTAACGCTAAGAAAAAGGAGTCATTTCTTTTTAATTGTGATGTTTAAAAAATGAAGAACTGACAGAGAAAATACTCAAGGTTTTACTTTGACTCACATCATTTTCTCTCTATGGCATTATTCTTCCTTCCTACTGCATCCTTTACAATTACTGTACACACATACGTCCAGTTATGCACATTAACTGAGGAGTTGGAGCCTTGAAGTGCAGCACTGCCTTTCAGTGGACGCTGCAGCTTTCCCACAGCTAGTCAGCAGAAAGCTAGGGGGAGACTTTTGCACATAGGAACCACGCTGTTTATTTTAGGCCAAATTTGGGTTAAATCTCCTCGTAGGTGTTGCTACTTGTGAAGACGATCTCAGTTATCACATATCTTGCCATGACAGTAACACGTGGCGCCTTTTTGCTGTCATTCACCCGCAGAACACAGTCAAGTACTTTTAAACCAGGTTGCGGGAGCATCTCCTTTATGTTGGCTTTTCTTTTGTTGCTGCGTACATGCTCCTCAGCCAAAGTGAGAAAAGTAGAGCAGGTTTTGTTGATGACTTAAGGGATGGAAAGCACACCGGGGCCTCTAATGCACCACGTATTTAAATAATCCCCGGGTCTTCTCCATCCTTTCCAATGCCTTTGTTGAAAAGTTATCACCATGCAGCCTGTTCTGTTGGTTTGGGGATGCAGAGAGAGAGAGAGAGAGAGAGAGAGAGAGAGAGAGAGAGAAAGAGAAGGATGTTGAATTCTGAATCCTGCCTCCGCACCTTTTCCTTCTGCATCCTGTTCCCGGAGCGTGAAAGAACATCTGAATACACATTCGAAATCTTATCTCCCTCTTGCTGTACCGCCGAGTTTCGCCGTTTCCAGGCACTCCAGAAAGCAAAAGGGAAAAACCAGGAGCCCAAGAATAATCAGCCATGCTTATCTTCCTGCAGTACTGAGTAGAGCCATAATGAAGCTCACTCATCCATAGTGGAGAGCTTAATAATTCATTGTGGTAGCTTTGCAGGTGAACCCTATCACATTACAATTTAAAAGCTCTAAAGCTAGTATTGCTGAAAGGGAGAGTAGCGCGGCTGAATGCGAGGCAGAACCCCCCCCCCCCCCCACTCGTTCATGAAAGCGCACAACACACAGTCATTACCGCGCTCACACACATTTACTCACTGTTAATGAGCTCCGGTTTTCTCTAAATAGAGTTGCATTATAGTGTGCAGGCCCATTCACCAGATAATCTGCACCATAAGCGACAACCTAGAGGTTCTTAAAAGCAGTTAAAACAAGCAACAATTATTCTGAAGTGGCCAGCCTCTCCTTCCTAATTTGACACGCGCCCGTCGTATTAGCACCCATAAGTCTGCATCACCCCCCCCACCACCACCACCCTCGCCTCACCACCCCCTCACTAACAAATGTTAACATTTTGTCACTGCAGGAGAAGAAAACATTTTAATTCAAGGACAACATCTTTATGTCCTTTTTTTTTTTCCTTTTTTTGTTTGTCATTAACGCCACCCTGCGCCGACCACCTCACCTCTGCCTTGGCAAGGCGCCACCGTAACTCTTGTAAGGAGAGGGAAAATTAGAATTTCTTGCGAGTCGACACCCTTGTTTTCACAGGGACCTTTGCTCTGATTAAGCATCTTAAACAGTCTGCTGAGGGTTTTTTTTTTATTGTTCTTTGTTGAAACTTATTTTCTCAGAGGGAACTTTCAGGGATGCGACAGCGATGGGGTCGGCTCTGTCAGTGACCTCTGGCAGCGACTGTCTGCGGAGCGCATCCCAGATGGTTTGGACCGTGGCCCACACTGCTTGCAGCTCCCTTTCTCTTTCTGTCTCTTTCTCTCTTCCTATCTGTTGCTCTCCACACCCCACCAACCCTCACCCTCACCCTCCCCCCCACCCTAGTATAGGACACACAAAATAGCTTGGGTCACTTGGCACACTGACTGCATGCAGGAGTGACCTTGCATGGTTCCCTAATGGACAACTTGGCGTTGTTCCACTCTTTCTCAGCCAGCAGACATGCACCCTCCCCTCACCGCCGTCTACAGATGGGGGGGCTACACTCACCTCTAACCCATTCGCCATTGACAATCCCCCCCCCCCCCCTCCCTGGGTGCTAGGACGCATCAAATCGCTGACATTAATTGTCACCAGCAATAGCGGATGATAAAAGCTTTGTGCCCTGCTTCGGTGCCGAGACGCACTCGAGCCACCCGGGAATTCACTTGGCTCCAAGGAAGCCGTGCAACAAGATGACACAAAGAGCATTTGAGTGTGTGTTGTTTGCAACACAACAACGGCGTTTCCACGTGCAACAACGAGAAATGTCAAAACATATTGGAATCTCATTAGCCCGCGGTAACCCTTTAGGGAATAAGTGTGATGGGATTAACAGATAAGTAGATAATTCACATCTGAGACCATTATCTTGAAATAAAACAGTGCTTAAATCATCTGCGCTGCTACAGCTCAAGCCCTACAGTGAACAGTTGTAATAACTGTGTAAGCCATGCATGCAAATTTTTTTTTGTTTTACCGAGTGATTCCAATCAAACCAACATTGTGCCAAATCAAAACTAATTATTCATAGTTTGTCAGATTACAACCATAAGCTTTGATGTTTTTTTTTTCTTAGGAATCTACCCAATAGACAAACTCATGGTGGAGCCTAATATCCAAGTGCAAGAAAGAAGTACATTTCTTTTACAAATACAAATCGGAAAGGATTTGGGTAGATATGTGTTATCCATTGGAATTAACTGCCTTCAGAGGAACCTCATCAGTAAATACACTCCAGCTAATGTAATCTAAGTTTAAATCTCGATGTTCTGGGAAGGCTATGGAAGTTTGTTATAGGACATTGGTGAATAAAGAGCTTCATGAAGACGCTGCTGAAAAGGGCAGGAAGAAGTCTGTGGAGAGATTTAAAGCTGGATCAGAATAGCAAACTGTACCCCAAGCTTCAAACATTGGAGCACAACTCAATCCAACATCTGAAAATTAAAAGAGGTTAGCACAAGCATATACCAAGGCACCTGAACTGCCAGGAAAACGGTCCCTCAATCAGAGAAGCAGCCAAGAATCTGTTGATGACATCATGCACTCAACAACTATATACCGTTATGAAGGAGTGGCAAGAAGAAAGACATAGAAAAAACGACAGAGGAAACCATACTTGCATGTCGGGGGCACAGTAAACATATTAAAGAAAGTGTTCTGGTTAATCTGAACTGGTTTGTCAAAGTGCAAAACACTATATGTGGTGTGAATTTAACAATCACCATAAAAACACCATCCTGACAGTGAAACATGTTGCTGGCAACATCATCCCAATTTCTTTCTTCAGCAAAAGCAATCTTAGAAGAAAACCAGTGGCTGGAAAAGTAGTGATGGACTCAGAACTGAACCTCCAAAAGCATCTAAAGACAATTACAAGGTCGGCTTTTTATCCCCTGAGGAACATTTCCAGGATTAAAGGACTAATGTCTCAGAAGGATCTGGAAAAACTAATCCATGCGTTTATTTTTAGTAGAATTGATTACTGCAACAGTGTTTTCACAGGTCTGCCTAAAAAGTGGATCAGACAGCTGCCGCTGATCCAGAACGCTGCTGCCCGCGTCCTCACTAAGACAAAGAAAGTAGAGCACATCACCCCAGTTCTAAAGTCCTTACACTGGCTCCCTGTATCTCAGAGAATAGACTTTAAAATACTTCTGTTAGTCTATAAATCCCTGAATGGCTTAGCACCTAAATACATCATAGACTTGTTATCAGTGTATCAACCCTCCAGACCACTAAGGTCTTCTGGCTCCAGCCTGCTCTGCAGAACCAGAACCACAACCAGACATGGAGAAGCAGCATTTAGTTCCTATGATCCACTAATCTGGAACAAACTTCCAGAAAACTGTGAAAGTGCTGAAAGCCTGAGTTCTTTTAAATCGAGATTAAACACATTTGTTTAGGATTGCCTTCAACTGTTTTACTGAAACATCATTAGTTCAACTTTGTAGTCTAACTGTTTTTAATGTTTGCTTTTAGTTTCTTTTTTTCCATGTTCTATTTTGTTTCTGCATTTTATTCCTACTGGCTTTTATTCTGTTTTATTTTCCTATATTTTAATCATGTGAAGCACTTTGCATTGTCTCTGTACTGAAATGTACTATATAAATAAATTTGCCTTGCCTTGGAACAGCCACAAGCTTGCGTAAAGCTTGCGTAAAGCTTGCATACGCACAAACTGGGGCCTGAAATGTGCATACGTCACTTTCCACGCAAAAGTTGGGATCTTTAGAAAAAATAAATAATTGACGGAAAAATCTGCGGTCCTCTTAGCAATACTGACCCATGTCATTTTGGAGAGAGACTAAAATGCTGAGGCAGATGGTAAACTGATGAATAGCAGCCAAACTGTTCGGCCTTTAATCCTAGATCGACTGGATCATAAGATTTCAAATCCGTTGTGTCATTTATGCTTGCGCTGGTGACACTTAACTATACGTAAGGCTCTTTCAAATAAATAAAAAAATGCCCATAGGCCAACTTCAATCCTAAATAGAGGTCCGCACAACATTATATCGGATTTCTACCATCGCATTCCTCTCCCACAATGATCACCAGGGGTACATGTTCCACAGATTAAGAGATAACTGTGACAAGGTGTGCGGCAATTACTTGAATTGCTATAAATAGTCAAATGCACTCATGCGTAATGCATTGGCATTGCTGGAAGACCTTGTAGATAAGAGAACAAGAAGGAAACACAGTTTCAGGGATCAAATATTTCCTGGGCAATGATGATGACTGGCCAAGATACCACTTTAGACTGCGAGTATTGCATTCTGCTAAAAGATATAGTGGACAATGGTTACTCCTCCCTCCCAGGTCTTGAAAGGCCACTCTCCTACCCCCAGAGTGCAGGAGGTGCGCTTACCGCTCACACCAATGCAAAGCGCGCAGCCTCTTAAAACACTTCTTTCATTTTCCTTACCCTTCACAATTAGAGAGTTGTTGGTGTTGATCTGTCACAATAAAAGACATTAAAATAAACTGAAGTTTGTGACAAAATGTGAAAGAGTTGAAGGGGTAGAAAATAGTTTGCAAGCTGCTTTTTTTTAACTTTAAATGAATGATAAGCGGCTGCTGTATTCATCAAGACGAGTAATGACGAACAAACGAAGGATATGAATTTCATAAGGGCACCTTTACTGTGGCATGAGCTGCGCTTTAGGACAAGTGATAATGGTGCATACCTGTATATGTACTTTTTATAGTTCAGCCCCAAAAATCTAATGCGTCCATTGTAACTCTTTTGTGATCTTTTTTCCTAGCTTTACATGCTTTTTAGAAAATCCAAATGTATTCGTTTCAATCGAGACGTGGGACAATCAAAAGGACCAAGTCTTAAGATCTTAAACCTCAAAGCTACGCTCCACCATACACAGAATTTCAAGGATTGTGATATAACCCACAGGACATAACCAGCTGAGCCATGAAAGTAGAATCTTTAAAAAAGAAATCAATTTTGAAACTCAAAGGGAAAAGCTGCACAGATCTTTTTTTCTTCTCTTTAAGTAATACTGAAGCATTTTGGATTAGTTGTAAGGCAGGAAGAAACAGTTTTGAGAAACTGCAGAGAGGAACAGAGAAAGTCAAAGTAATCTGCATGAAAGAATACTAATCCAAAGGTCTTAGTCTAGATACTTTTTTACTGTCAGGATGCTATTTGCCATCAAGAAGGTGTGAGTATGCAATGTCAGAAAGGACAATTTGAGAAAGATCAGAAAATAAATCAAACATTGAATAAAGCAAAGCTATAAGCTGTTTCTGTTTGGACGTGGACCGTTTTTAATTTTTTTAGCCAAATATGTCAAAGACTATTTGGTGCATATCTTTTAGGGCATTCCTTTACAGATGTGCTGCCAGATTTACCTGTAAAAATAGAAAGAACAAATAGATTTGTGAACGTTTTCCACAACATAAAAAAGCAAAGTAACATGATAATCATTGCTCGGGTTTTTTATGAGCAAAAAGAAAATGTTAAATACTTCTACTCTAAGTGTGAGCTGAGTGCTGTTCAATCATAAAATAAACTCGCTTTGCTCTTGATTGATTTCAGAAAGCAACACAAAGATGAAATTTTCCAGCGAGTGCCATAAATCACAGTACTCTGTAAACTGTATTTGTACCGTGATATTGATGGTACAATAAACTGTAAATCCAAGCTAGAAATTAAAGAAACAACCTGACTCACAATACACCTGAGAGGATGGGCCTCCGTGTCCTTAAAAACAGCAGCGCATCAACTG
Source organism: Fundulus heteroclitus (assembly GCF_011125445.2). Taxonomy (NCBI): domain Eukaryota; kingdom Metazoa; phylum Chordata; class Actinopteri; order Cyprinodontiformes; family Fundulidae; genus Fundulus; species Fundulus heteroclitus. Next base: position 22,787,400 of record NC_046364.1, on the reverse strand, counting down.
CAGGTGGCTCTAGTGCGAACCTCCAGAATTGACAAAACTCCTAGATAGGTTTGCAAACATTTTCAGAAAGAACTGAGCACAAGTCTGGTTGCCTCCGGTTTAACCCTGTTGGCTGTAAAGAAACAAGCCCATTCTGTCCTGACATTAGTGGAAGTGACCTTTAGCTTAGTAGATAGGTAGAAGGTTCTTCTTATTTTATACAGTCAGAACAAACTGAAAATGTTTACATTTTAGTTTTACATATACCTATAAAATCTTAACACATTTGATCAAAACTCCATAATTTGACTTTTATTTGTTTCTCTGTATATACAGGTGTACCTTATATCTCATCTCACCTACCTATGTTAGGATGTTATATGTGGACTTCAGCTCAGCTTTCAGCACCGTGCTCCCAGATATGCCCTGAAGCTCCATGACCTAGGATTATCCACACCTCTCTGCTCCTGGATCAGTGACTTTCCTTATGTGGAGGATAAGGAAACGCACATCTGTTGCACTGATCCTCAACACGGGAACACCACAGGGTTGTGTCCTCAGCCCTACACTCTACAACCTTTTCACCCATCACTGTTCTGCTAATCCACTCCACAAACGTGGTGGTGAAGTTTGAAGACGACACCACAGTGGTGGGTCTCATGTCCAACAATGATGAGACTCATTGCAGAGAGAAGGTCCACAATCTGACACAGTGGTGCTCCAGGAACAACATCATCCTGAACACCAGCAAGACCGAGGAGGTAATAATGGACAACAGGAGGTCCAGGAAAACTGAACACACTCCTCTCTATGTAGAGGGGAAGGTGGTGGAGCATGTGGACAACATAAAGTTCCTTGGGCATTTACATCTCCTCCAACCTCTCCTGGATTGTGAACACTTCCCACCTGATCAAGAAGGTTCAACAATGGCTCTTCTTTATCAGGAAACTCAAATGGACTAGACTTTCCACTAGGCTGTTAAAAAACCTTTACATAGTTACCATTGAGAGTATTTTGTGTCTCAGCATAACTGTGTGGCATGGGAGCTGCACAGTACAGGAGAGGAAGGATTTTGCACAGGTGGTGAGGACAGCACAGCGGATTGTGGGATGCCGTCTACAGGAATTGTTGATGCTGCACAAGTCCAGAAAAGAGCCAGGTGCATTTCCACAGATCCCACCCACCAGGGCAATGGACTGTTTGACCCACTTCCATCAAGTAAACATTTCAGAAGCATTCAATCCAGATCTAATAAACTCAGAAACAGCTTCTTTCCAAGAGCTGTTAGGGCTATTGCCCCCTGCTGAGAAGTTTGTGGTCTATCATAAGTTACAATCTCAATACATTGCCTATTTGCACACTCTTATTCTCAGGAATATCGAATTGCACATTTCTATAAACAAAGCCTTAAAATCACGGCACAAAAATTACTTCATTACTTCAAATTCATTGAAAGAGGGATTAATTCATGCAGCCTCACAGCGGTCATATCATTCACAAAGGGACTGATATCAAACTTCCTGGATTATGATACAAAAAATCCTGTAAATACTAAGTCTGTGTATGTGTGTCATGTTATCCATGTCTATCCTAAACTGGTGCCTGCGTCAAAGGTAATTTCACCATGGTAAGACATGGTGACAATAAAAATTCTTGATTGTTTAAATAGATGTCACAAAATCATACGTTTTCAAGCCTCTATTTCTGTTTGTTTTATCATTATAACCTACTACTGTTTTTAGAAATTGATAAAATTTAAAAAGAAGTATTTGCACCCTCACAGATGCTTTTTTTTTGTCACTCTTAAATGTTTTGGACCACCGAACACATTGTATAACAGACAGAGATAACATGAGGGAGCAATCTAGTCAGACCAACCTTCCTTTATAGGTGTACCACTGCACACCCTGTAAAATCATGAATTAACAGCGCTTACCCACTCCTTTGGTTCCACTTCATAAGCCACACCCATCCCTTATAATCGAAATGATGCCACCCATCAGTCAATCAATCCTGGAGGCTCACCAGTGACTGATCAATCGTAATCTGTCCCAAAGAGAAACACGCCTTACCTGCAGGAGCTGCAGACCCTTTACCTACAACAACATTGTTTGGATTTTTTATTATGAATGGATTGTGGTCAGAGTGATTTCGTTTAAAAAAAAAAAACATTGGAAAATGGTAAAGCATTGTCAATGGGGAAAGTGCAACTCAAACATGTGTTATCCCAAAGATTTACAGGGTGGAATACAGTTAATACTTTTCCAAACACCTACAGGGAGTCTAGAAAAAATATAAAAGATGGATAAAGGCATGCAGTCGACCTCATGAGAAGCTGACAACAACAGTGATCAATAGGAAACTATCACATACTTTTCTGTAGGAAGAGCTGCCAGGCATCGTTACATTTTTGTTCCCGATTACATAGTATGATTAGTGGTTAAATTAAAGGGTAATGCTTGACACTAGTTATGCTGTGTGTATGTATTTTGCATATATATTAGTTGCAACTTGTAGGTTGCATAGGTTGAGTCTTTGTTGGCTACGATCAGTTAACATGACTCCAATTTTGCACAAAGCTTTAATTGGTAGTGTAAGGTAAACTTTGCACTCCTAATACATAATTTCCCTGTAGATCCTTGCCATAGATAATGTAGATTTGTGTCTGTGGTTACCTTGAATTAACTTCACTGACTTGATGTATGACTTGTTTGAACAGTTTTTTTCTTTGCCCTAATGTTGATAGATAAGGCAAACATGTCTAGTAATGCTGCGGGCCCTACTATCACTGCCATTACAACGTCTTTGTTTGTCAGAGGTTGTATATTACTGGAGATCTTACAATTGATGTCACTTCAATTGTCTGCCGTGTGGAATCATCAAATCACTCAAATAGAACCTGCTTAACAACTTGAAGTAGGGTAAAAGATCTAAAGAAATTGAAGAACAGAATAAAAAAGGATCCTCAACAGTTATCAGTCTGGAAAGTGACTATCCGTAAACCAACATCTGAGTCCTGTGGTAGCTGAAGAAATTCAACCTGCCAAGGACAATGATGGTGCAATTCTACTCCTCCATCATTGAGTCCATCCTCACCTCCTCCATCACCATCTGGTACACTGGTGCCACCGCTAAGGACAAGAGCAGACTGCAGCGTGTCATCAGGTCTGCAGAGAAGGTGATTGGCTGCAATCTTCCATCTCTCCAGGACCTGTACGCCTCCAGGACTCTGAGACGTACAGGAAGATTGTGGCTGATCCCTCGCACCCCAATCACAAACTATTTCAATCACTTCCCTCTGGCAGGAGGCTGCGGTCCATCAGGACCAAAACCTCACGCCACAAAAACAGTTTTTTTCTCATCTGCTACCCGCCTTATGAACGTGGCCAAGAGCCGCCTGTGAATCTGGACACTGTCTCTCTCCCCCTCTCAGGACTTACAAGCTTCTGCGTTACATTGACGCACAGTCTGCTGAGTGTATACAGCCTCCGTGTATATATCCTTTTACTTCTTATTTTACTGTATTCTCATTTTTTGTCTGCACCATCAATACCAAGTCAAATTCCTTGTAAGTGCAAACCTACTTGCCGATTAAAATTGATTCTAATTCTGATTCTGATTGCCGACATATGAAGGAAATTGCCTAAATTACTCTAAGGGAATATTCCTAACTCTCACAAGATGTCACAAAAATACTTAAGAATGACTTCAAAAGCACTGAAAGCCTCACTTGCCAGTTAAGGTCATTGTTGGATGCGACAATAAAAATGACCCTGGTCAAAAATGGTATCCAGAGTTACCAGATGAAAATCATCTATGACCAAAAAGAGGACATAAATACCCCCCCCCCCCTCAAAAAAAAAAGAAAACAGTTCTTATCAAGGTTCACGGTCCTTATTGCCATTTGCACTTGAGAGGTTAACAAAATGTGTTCCTCCTGGCCAACAGCATGCAAAAATGGCCTGGACTTGTATAGCGTTGTGTCACGTCCGAGGACCCCAAAGTGCTTTACACTACATTCAGCCATTCATATGATGAAAGTGGGGCGCTACATTGATGCCACAGCTCCCCTGAGACGGACTGACAGAAGCAAGGTTGCCATTCAGTCGAGCCCTCTGATCATCATCAGCAGGCAAAGACGGTGAAGTGTCTTGGCCAGAAACACAACAACTGAGACAGTCAGAGCGGGGCTTTGAACTGGCAACCCACCGATTACAGAAAGAACTCTGCTACAGAAGAGAGGGGGGGGGGGGAAGGCTTAAAAGAAAATATTCTCTAGAATGACAAGATAAAAGTAAATAGGCAAACTCCTCCTGACCTGAACCCCATTGGGAACCTGTTGGGTATAATATTTTTTATTGTCATTGCAATACACGTTCCAATGACAATTGTGTGCTTGCATTTAACCCGTGCCTTAGTGAGCAGTAGACAGCCACTGCGTGGCATCCAGGGATCAACCTGGGGCTAAGTTTCTTGCTCAGGGACCCAGAATGGCAGTCTGTGGGACTCAAACCAAGAACCCTGCTCTCTAACCACTAGGCCACCACTCCTATTGTCAGGGGAAACAAACCAGCAGAGCCACAGTCTGGGTTAGGGTTAAATATCTCTACTGCACTGGTGCAGTAGAGATATTTTAGCTCCAAAGTTTTCAGATTTTTTTTTATTTATTTTTTTTGTGCATGAAAACGTAGTCAAGAATAATCTGGTCTTTCAGTAGAGATGAAGAGTTTCTCGCCTCAGAATGAAGACATTCTGTCTATAATTCCAAAAAAGACTGTTTCTATTTTGGAATTAGTAAAGCCAATGATGAGAATTTCTCCATTTAGGGTTGCTCATAAACTAGGTTTAGAGCATTGGCCTTTCAGCCCTAAATGGTCAGGTGATCATGGAAGAAAGATAAGACTGACATAATGGACAAAAGTAGCTCATTCTGTCCTGGTGGTGAAGCAGACTGCATATTTTACAGCTTTTATCCAATAACACACATGGCATAAGAAATAAAAACAAAATGACACACAGATGTGACAGGATTTGATGTTTCACAAATTTCCCTTAATTTATCCAGATGTGGAAGCACACCAACAATGTTTCCAGATATGTGGCAAGATTAGAGAAGGTGTGACAGCAGCTTTGTTTTGCAAGGATTTTCTTTTATGGATAATTCATTTTTTTTCTAGTTTTGTAATATAATTTTAGTAAACTGTAAATCTATCCATTGGTGCACCTTTAATTCTCAACCTCATATTAATCTCAAAGAAAGCAATATTTTATATTCATATGTTCATATCGCCATATTTTATGTTCATACTGTGAATTTACAACAGTGCATACTGTCAAGAGAACTGCAAATAAAAACTTTTTGTTGCATTTAATGCATTTATTTATGTTAAAGAAAACCACTACCTATGGTTTGTAAGGACTAAGAAGTACAGTATAACTGTAATAAAGATAATAGATTAGATTTTAAGTCTTCAACTTCACAACAAAACTGTTCTGTTTACATTGTATAACCCTATTGGCAGTATATTTTGAATTTACTGCCATAGTTCTTTATATGCAGAGAACGCAAGTGCATTTGTACAAAATGTCAATATTTAGAAAATCTGTTGGGTTTAATGTTGTTAGTCAAACTCTGACATGATAGGGGTGAAGAGAGTGCAAAATCATAAACTGGCACACACAAAAAATAGAAAAATGGGATTATTCCAGGTACAAAATGTGTAACCAGGGAATTAAATTCTGCCTCACAGGTGCTTTTGATTTTTAGTTTTTGCCAAATACGATTTATGTCATGTCATGCTGTTGCACTCTCAAGGCCAAGACGTGAAAATGTGTATGTCGAAAGTGAACTTTTGACCTTTTTCGAAGGGCTTCTCTAGGTAATATTTTACCTCATGACAAGATCAAAACTGACTGCTACTGTACTGTCATTGCATGAGACAATGCTCATACTGGGAAACAGCTGAAACTGGTAGGGAGGTTTGGGTGAAACGTCAACGTTTCCAATTTCTCTTGAGCTTTAGGCAATAAAACAAGCCAGAGCCAGTCTAGTATAGCTCCTTCAATCTATGGTCTCATTCTACCCCAGCGCTAACATCTGTGATTAACAATCCATTTCCACCTGGACAGAGATGTGTGAAGAAAGCTTTGGACAAAGTATGGGTGGACTAAAGATGTATCTGACGTTCTACACCTGTCAGCATTTGCACTTCCTGTCTAAAAGTAAATTGCTTTTGATGAGAAAACAGGAGATTTTGGGTAGACCATCTGACCCTCTGACCATTTGATTGGGATGTTAAACAAAGATGTATAAAAAAGGCTTTTATGAATTACTGAATAAAAAAAAAAACTGTCTACGAAGACACAACCCCTTCATAATCATCAACAGAGCTAAAATACAAAGGCCAAATAAAGACCCTTTTGGGAGCCATGAAAGCTAAATCAAAGCAACAATTTTTTTTCCCATCAGAGTGCCAACTGGCTTAGAGGTAAGAACAGGCGACACAAATTCAAAGGCTACTGTCTTCGACACAGCTGTCCCAGGTTTGATTTCAAACCCTGGGGCATTTACTGCATGTCATCTTATTCTCTCTCTGCCCTCCTTCCTCACTAACAATAATTAATAAAGGTGATAAATGCCACCAGAAACATTTTCCCATTGCTAATGAGAGCCTGACTTTCTGCATGCCCAACTCTTTGCTTTCTGTGGCAGAAACCTCAATGAGGTGGAGAGGTTTTTTTACGAGTCATTCCATATATGTCATACTCCGTTCTGACTGTGTCCTTTAAACTTAGAACATAAGCTAAATATCAAAAAAGTTGAGAGGGTTCTCTGGACGGGTTCTACTCTGTTGAAATGTTCTGTCTCATCTCCAAGATGTTTCTTCAATCTAAGGATGTCTTGAAAACTTGAGCTCCAGCTGTTTTTAGAGAATCTTTAGTCTGACAATGCTATCCACTTTATTACTATAACCCATGATGCTTTGTGTAAGTGGACTTCTGGACATGCATTCATACATATAGCCACATGTTCTTTAGCTAAGCAAATCCAACTTAAAACACGGGAACATAAGCTTATACCCTTCAAACACGATAATGTAATCACAGCTACACCTTCATCTTTTAAATACTGTGGGGTAGACCTGATGAAATGGACTCTGGTTTGCAGATGCCACCATATCTATCTTTATTAACTCCACTGCTACAGATGAAGAGCTGAGGGAAAGATGTAATTTAATTTAATATTACCCTGCTGTTTTTCATGCTTTTAAATTACTACCAGCACTACCAGCACCTTAGTTTTAACTATTTCTAGGTGTAAATTTTCTGTTAAATGAATGAATTAACAGTGATCCTGAAACATGACTATGCTATTAACTATTTCTTAAACCTAAAAAAAAAACTGATACATAATGTGCATCTCTGTTAAAACTGAAAGTAAAAGAAAAAGGAGGCTAAAAAATTATCTTTGTGGGAGCTGCAGGCCTATAAAAAAGGTTTATTTGTGCTTTCATTCCCCTGTCCCTCAAGTTCAGGGCGTATCACCATATCTATTTGTTGTCCTACATGAATCATGATTCATAACGCCATTGTCCGGTCTCGTTCCTTCTCACATTTCGCTTGCTGGCTGCTTCTAGTGTTTATGTATACGGTTAGCTTAGCGGTTAGCTTAGCGGTTAGCCGATCAGTGTTGCGCCGCTGCTCACACCGTTTACTTTGAACATGGCTGACAGTGGCAAGAAGCAAACCGCGTAGTAGAAGTTTATGAGAAGAAGCGGAAGGCCTCATTGGAAAGAAATAAGACCAGAGTGGATTTGGGAGATTAGGAGTGGAACAGCAGGTAAGAAGGTTTTGAGCATGCACAGTTATTCAAAAAGGGGCTTTAGGAAACTTCCGGAAAAATCGCAGACTCTACCTTTAATTCTAAGGAGAAGCCACCATTTTTTATCAGGTGGACGGTTGCAGTCAATCACAAGGTAAGGTAAGGATTTTTGTTTTTTTGTTGATAGTCAAAGGAGCAGATGAGATGTCTCAGCAGCTCATTCCTCATCTCTTGGTACCTGATGGTAAATAATCCATTGATAATTGCAGGGAATAATTTCCCTTTGGGTGAATGTTTAAGGCCACAAAGGAGCATTTGTCTGATCGCAGGTGCACCAGGAAACAGACCGTCAAGAAGTCATGTTAGGACTTGTCCGACGTAGCAGACAGTAAGAGAAGAAGAAACCTGGCTACACTGTGAACCAATTAAGTGAAAGATGCAGCTCACTGCTGCTGGAACAGAATGCATCATTATAAGCTTTGCTACAATACCTGAAGTTCCAAACGCGCTGAATTATATCTAACACAAAAATCTTGTCTGTGAAAGGATATGATGGATACTTGTTAATGCACTACTAGAATCTGAGCAGATTAACTTTTCCCAGTGCGGCATCTTCTGTCCCACTTGTAGTTTAGATAGTATGAGGAACAATTAATTTTTAAATGTGGAGTTTTATTGGAGACTTTGTACCAGAGGCCTGTATTTATTTGTGATTTCCTCAAACGTCAGCAGACAGACCTGCTCATGGCCTGACTACGTGTTTATTTGCATGTAGAGAGAATACTATTTTTCATTCCTTCCTGTTGGGGTCTTTGCAATAACAGGGACTATATACATGCATATCAGCACAAGCCTGCTGTCTGCCTGCAATCTTTCTCCTCTTACTCCTCTCCTAATGATGCTTTGATGATGGAGGAGGGCAGTTGCTACAGCAATGCTTCAACAGGCTACTTATCATTCTGCTCACCTTCACATTTAGTCCACTTGATTTGTTTTGTGATTGGGAACCAGACTATAACTGAAGTGCAACATATTTCATTTTGCTTTGATCCACACCAAATGACTCGCAGGTGTGAAAGCACTCCAAGTGAATGCAAATGCTGCCCTGCATCTGTTTGTAAGCTGTCCATACCAAGCAGAAAGTTTATTTCTATTTTTATTCATTGTTGGGGTTTTTTTTGTAACTCTAACAAAGACAAGCATGACAGGCTATGGACAAACAGTTCTGCTAATTCTAATGAGGAGTTTTTGATAAAACCTTAAGTAGTTTAATAGTTTTAACAAAAGTAAGAAGCTAAGATGTTTTACATATTGTTGATTTTTTGGGGGTTTATTTGGGTTATTTACCCTCCAGAGGTATTTGTTGGCGAAATATTGTAAGATTAGTAATGCCTGGGGTGGATAATAATGAGTGGCTTACATGTATCGATATGCTTACAAACCAAAGTATGGTTTGTTTTGCCAAAGGCTCACTATGAATCAGTGGATTTGTTGAGGTTCAGTGCCATAGTTTTGTGGGCTGCTGCATGTTGCTTTATAGAAATATAATCCGGTCCTTGTTGAGATGTGAGCTGGGAAGCAGCTTCAGTCATGGATATGTGTCTGATATTTTCTTTTTATCATATCAAGAATATTTTCAGATTAGTAATTTCTTTTTTTTTTCTTGTAAAAAAAAAAAAAAGCATTCAAACCACTTTATTTTTTTATATTGTCACACGATGACCAATAACTTTTGTGTTGGTCTATTTTATGTGATAGACTGAGTACAAAGTGGATTCAAGAAGACTTTAACAATCGTTCATTGATGAAAATCTAAATACAGAGGTTTTAATTTGTCTTCAGCCATCCAGAGTCAATATATTGTAGAGGAACCTTTTCCTGCAGTAGTAGTAGCCTAACATTTTTACCAGTTTTTAGGGTAAAATCACTCAAACTCGGTCAGATTAGATGTAGAACGTTTGCTTTCGGTCATTTTCAAGTGCTGAAGCAGATTGAATGTTAGATTTTGGTCCAAACTCTGACCGGGCTATTTTAGTGCATCCATCCTATAAAACGTATTGGATTGGAGCTCTGGTGTGTTTAGGATCATTGTCCTGCGGGACGGGGATTCTCCACTATGGTCTCAACTCTGTCACAACCTCAAATAGCTTTTCTACAAGGATTGTCCTGTATTTAGTTCCATCCATTAATCAACTCCGATCAGCTTACATGTGTCTGCAGTGATTTTTTTTTTTTTTTTAAAGTATCCCCACAGCAATGGTGCTACCACCACCATGCTTAAACCTGGGGAGTGTAAGTTCAGCAACATGTGAAGTGTGCTTTGTGTACAAGGTCCAAACAGGTCAGGTTTGGTCTCATCTGTCTGTTTTTAGCCTCCTTTCTTCTACATGTTTGAATTTTTGCTTCATTGTGGATTTGCAGTTTTACCACAGTGCTTCCAGTTTTTGCAGTTCAGAGCTTGTGATGCTGTTGTACAATCTAACCGTGCTTCTCCACAACTTTCTCCCTCACCTGTCTGCTGTGTTCCCTGGTCTTCATGGTGCCATTTGTTCACTAACGTTCTCTAACGCCCCTATGAGGTCTTCATAGGACAGCTGGATTTTAACTGAGAACAAATTACACAAAGATGTCCTGTTTACTAATGAGGTGACTTCTGAATTCAATTAGTTGTGCTGGATTTTATTCAGGCGTATCAGATTAAACACACGGGGTAGGGTGAGTACGCCACATTTTACGGATTATTTAAAATCAAAATCGTATAGATCGCATAAATAACGACAACAAAACATATACTTTATTTTGTGCTTTTAATGTGGCAATATTCAGTAAGTAGGAATATATTTACAAAGGACTTTTATTAGCTTTTGGAGGCAAAGTCCAGATTGACTCCTGTTTTATGATTTAGAAAAAAAAGAACAGTTCAGTTTGTCTTCATAGTGCCGTTGGTCCTGGCTCACCACAGGTTTCTACACCTGCACACTTCTGTGGTAGGAGACATGGTCACCATGACAACCGGCTGTTTACTCGCTGTCTTTTACGGTTTGCTATCAATGAAATACACCCCTATTATATGGCTCATTTGTAGTCAGCCATAATGCATTAGGTCCTCTTGGTAAAACATGACAGTATCAAAGAATACGAAGAACAGTTCATAAAGAGCATTCCTCACAACACTTGTGATTATTGCTGCTTCCGTGACTCCGTAAATCTATTATTTATTGCCTAATTTATTCACAAGACTCGTTCATAAAAATCAATTGTGCGTTTAATTCAAATAAATGACATTATTTTAATTAGAGAAGCAAACTGAAGGCGAAGGATGCAGACTCAAATGTACGAAAAGACACAACGGCCACAGAAAAGGGACGAGTTTATGTGTTGTTTTTCTATGTTGGGAAAACATGGCCGAACAATGCATACATACTGTGGAACGGCATTTATTGAATGCACTTTGAGCAATGTGAGAAGCGTTTATATGACTGGAAATCACATTTCTGCTCAGTGGAATTTCAAAGCAATTTCACTGTAGAAAGTCGAGATGCGTTTTAATATCACTTTCTAAAGACGTCTGACTAAATCACATGAAGGCAGAACGTGGCGTAGATGCACAGTAAATATGGTATGCGTGCGGCGAGAATTTAAACATAAGACGGAATTCATAATATACGGTAAGTGGAAGCTGTATTTAATCTATAGCACCGTGCAATCCATCACTGTCCCGATGCATCTCATCGCTGTTTTTCTCTTCACGATCTAAACACACGCGTAGAACAGCTGAGAGAGGCCCAGACACATATTCCTCTCCGCCGTGCGATTGTTCCCCGGAGTTGAGGCTGAGCTTTGCCAGACTTAATTACAAAACTGTGAATCTGGGGGAGAAAAGGCTGACACCGTGTCAGTTTAAGGCTTATTCATCATGATAGTAACAAAAAGAAAAGGCGGGAGAGAAAGGGAACGAACCGAGAGGATGAAAGAACGGGAGAAAAGAGGAAAAGAATGAAAAGGAAGTGGCTCTCCATGGATGGCTTGTCATCTGAGGTGAGACTGAGCAGAACAGAGGTAAACAATGGATGTTTGGTAAATGGCAGAAGCAGTCAGTCAGGCAGTAATAAAAGGAAGAAAAAAAAAAGGGGGGGGGAATAAAAACAGCCGCAAGTCTTTCTGAGGGGAAGCTGCCAGACTCCATTTGTCTGAGTGTGCAGCGCGCTCTGTCACCTGCCATAACTACCCATCAACCCCCCCACACCCAGAGTTTTCAGCCCTACCAGTCGTCCGGAGCTGCGCGCATTTTTGTGTATACACGAATGGAGTGTATGCATGCGTAGCTATGGAGGAGTGTGCGGCAGAGCCCTGACAGGTGGCAGGGCCTGTTTGAGGTATAAGAGAGAGATTTAGGCCGTGATAGCACATGACATTCCTGACTCCCGCCGCGCCGCCTCAAGTGCTGACCTGCTGAGGTGGCTGTGCCGACACGAGGCTTCTGTCGGGGCTTATCGAGCCCTTCACGTCGCCTTTGCTCAGAGACAAAGGCTGTTTGCGTTCACCCTCCGTGGACATCAAAGCAGCAACACGGAGCGTTTGAACCACAAAAGTCGGCTTTTAGGCGAGCAGGGAAGGCACGCGACGTCATTTTGAGACGGGAAGATAAGATTTTAATATAATTCAAATGAATTCCATCTCGGTAGACGGCGCGGCTCTTGACATGGTGGGAGTCGTTTTTCTGCACAACAGCAGGACACAGGGGTTGGTCGGCGCTTTGAATAACAGCCTCCACATGGTAGCTCATTGTTCAAATATCCCCTGCATTATTTAAAGCTGATTCTCAGCCAAATGCCTGAAAAGAGCATTGTTTAGTAGACTCATTGTTAAAGACTCTCATCTGAGCCCTATAAACTGCATTCACATTGACTTTCTTTTAATGAAACCAATGTATTCCTATTTTGTAAAACAGCAAACATATAATGTTACATTTAGTTAACCTTTGCTTTCTTAAAGAGGCATTTGATAGTTTTTCTCTTAAAATCGAGGTTCTGTTAAACGTTTATGAGCGATAACTACCTTACCTGGAGTTAATAACTATTGACATCTTTATTTAGAATAGATACCAAATGACATAGAATCAGATGGTTCAATTTGGACTTCTACCACTTTGAAGAACTTAAGTAACACCAATTTATGAACCTTTAAATTGTCTTCACGTTAGCGTCAAACTCTTATCTGTAAAGAAACTGATGGATATTTATTCTGGAAATGAAGGCAGGAAACACCACTGAGCACAGCACTAGAAAAGTGTTCACAAACATAGTTGCTGTTAATTAGAAGGTAAGGTGATATAAAACTCAATGAAATTCTAAAATATCTATAATATTTTGCTTATTTTTCTCTTAGTCTGACCAGGAATGCTTTAGAGCTGTATTATCAAGATCAATGATAGCACACTGCGCTCTCCTTTTCCCACAGAAATATTAATCAGCTTTCTATGAATCACCACTTAATTCAAACAGGAAGATGGTTTAAAAGTATGTTTTGCATAGAAAGATATAACATTTTCAAAATTGCAGTTATTTTAAGAAGGCAAAGCTCTGAACTGTTATTTTAAGTACCAGTCTTCATTTCCTTCCTTTAGCTTTTTGCGTCAACCAACGCGGTGCGGCTGTTCACAAACTTTTCACGCCAACCATTCACAGGACAAGACAATTAGCCTGATTTTTGCCCCCATCTTCCCCTTCCCACAATTTTAAGTATGCTCCAGTTATGAGAATGGCTCTTATAATAAGCTTAAGAGATATTCCTGTCGTATGCTAAGAGCTATCTACTCTGCTTAGAAGGACATTGGGACAATCCGACCTCAAATCGGGGCTATTCAACATGTTGAAATGTCTTGGCCCAATATCCTAGCATGTGTAGTGTTCCCTGAGGACAAAAAAAAAAACAACACACCGCCGGTTGAATGTGACGCGTAGATAAGATGAAAACTTCGGCAACACTTGAAGTATCAGGAGCAAACTTTATCAGCAGACACAACGCGATTTGGCTAGCGGCCTTCTTCAGGATCATGTGAATGTGACGTGTAGCCAATCAGAAAGCGGGGTGAGGGAAACACGGAGAAAAAGACCACAACAACTCACCTCCATATCATGGTGTCGCAAACGTAAAGGAAACCAGGGTCCTTTGCCTCAACAAGACTTGGAAAAATATGGGTCAAGTTTAATTTTAGTTCAAGAAAAAAATACAGGAGAATCAATACTGATTTAATTTAGATTTCTTGTTATCAGAATCAGACATACTTTAATAATCCCAGAGGGAAATTAGAAGGCTTTGCATCAATGTAAACAGCTTTGTTATAATATCCCAGAGAGCAATGGCTGCTGTTTGTGAAAATGTACATAACTTAAAGTTTATTCACTGCATGATAAGAAGAAAGGCATTAGAACCACCCAGAAACATAGGGTCAATTATTCTTCACAAGAGAATCTTTAAAAGACGGGTCGCAAACCTTTACACAACAAAAGAATATGCTCCTAAGTGTTACTCTTGTCTTTAGAAAATAACATCCCGTTACTTTAAATTACATGTGAGATTTGAGCATTTTCATGATTCTCTTGTCCATAAACTTTTAAGTTTAACTGCAATGACATTTAAACTTGTATATACATATTAAGTACATTGGTGGGAAAAGGTTTGCGTACGGGTATGAGGAGGTATAGATTAGCAAACGGGCAAGAACAACTGCCAGCAAAATGTTTTGTTGTACCACAAGAGTGATTCAGGGAGCATCCTGATGTGATTAGTTCCCATCTTTAAACAGCAAGCAGTGCATATACCCGATATTTTTTTTTTTTTTAGGGCTGGGCAAGTTAACGCGTTAATTTCGCGTTAATTCATTAGACTATTAACGGCGATATTTATTTTATCGCGCATTAATGCATGTTGCTCACATGCTTTCAGGCAGTGTCAGTCAGCACGTGCGCTGACTGCAGCGTGCTGTGTCACGGCAGCACTCTCCCGCTCCCCCTCCTCTCGTACATGGCTCAGCGGCGCCAGCCAATCAGCACGCAGGCTCAGCCTGGCCCGCCCACTCAGCTCTCACACAAACTTAACACACAAACAGCTGAGAGAGACCGCAGCAGCGAAAAAACATGAACAGAGGAAGTAGCACCGTTTGGCTTTATTTTAATACCGTAAATGAAATCAAGCTGTATGTTTTGTAAAAAGCCGGTTCATTTCAGTGGAAACACAACAAATTTATCTAAGCACGTGAAAAAACATGAAAACGTCGAGCCACAGAAACGGAGAGAGGAGACGAAACTTCTGTCATTGCCCTGACAGACCCACAGACGTCTCTGACTAAGGCGTTTCAGTCCTCCATGGAACATCCAGGTAGATCAGTGGTCATCTTCAGCAGCAGTTCATGTTAACTTTCAAAGTAGATATTATCTATCATATGTTACTGGAGCCCACACATAACATGTAATTAAGACCTTGAAAGAACCCAGTACATATATTAAAAAGTGTTATTTAAGATAAGATAACATTAGCTAATCCTTTTTTTATCCCACGACGGGGAAATTTATAGTATTAAAGCAACAGGCAGGTGCACACAACACAGACAAAATTACATAAGGATTGAAATATATAAGAGGTGGATTAGCGAAAAAACACTGAACATAACATTATTGTTATTATTATTATTATTATTATTGTTATTATTATTATTATTTAATTGTAATAATAAAATAAAAACCCAAAAGGTCAACAGTTTCATGATACATCAAGCTTAGGGACTGGCTAATATACAGCAGGTCAAAAAAGGCCATATTTTGGCTGCAGTGCTTGCTGTTCTCTTATGAAGAAAAGATCAACTAGTGCAGTAAATTCAATAGATGGGTTGAAAATATCCAGTATAAAATAAGTGCTACAAATGTTACAACACTTTTGTTCATATGGCTGCACAACATTAAAATAAAAGTGCTCTTTACACTACTTTTGAATTCATTCTTGGAGTTTGCGCATACAATGCGATTAATCATGATTAATCGGGCAAATTATGCGATTAATCGCGATTAAAAATTTTAATCATTGCCCAGCCCTATTTTTTTTTCAATCTGATACAAAACGTTGAAAATTTGAATCCAAAATTGGTAATGTCAAAATTTCAGAATAACAGTTTTGACATACGAAATGCATGAAATTAAGAGTTTCCAGGTATATTGAAAAAAGAAAGACTTGCTTGAAGTACCCTTCCCTTCACTTCTGAGAAATGGTAATTAACTTTAGAGCCCTACAAAGCAAATCCCCCAAATTCACGTTTGTCATTTAATTTCCCTACACACGCTCAAGTCAAAAGCTATGAGGCAGACATAGCCGGGTGCCACTGGGCACGTCTTCTAAATTTGAAATAAACTGATGTCTTCCAGAAGACCTCTCACCGTGAATTTGTCATGCTTCCTGTAAGTTCCGCTGTCGTTTCAGCTAGCTCTCACTTCTGCGGAGGGTGACAGAGTGTGAAAGGTACAGATTTCACCTTTAAATAAGGTAAACGCTTTATCCAGCGTGAAATTTGGCGCCAGGGGTCGGGAAGCAAACTTGCTGTTGTTTGTTAGTTTCAAAGTAAATCTAACTGTCAACTTCTATGACTTGCACACAATATTTCTGTGACAGACTGCTACCTGGGTAGATGTGTTTACCCAGCGACGATGGAAAGGAAAAAAAAGCACAGATTTCAAGAGAGCAGCCTTAAATAACACATCTAGTAGTGTTTTTATTCTCGCTGCTCGCTGATAATGTTGCGTGTAGCGCTCAGCCGCCCGCCTCGTTCCTGTGAAGGACAGCAATTCCAGGTGCGGCGTGGACCGATGCAAATCAATCACTTTATCTTGAGTGAGGTAATTTATGATGTGCTCGGAGGGTTACGGATTCCATCTCCACCATGTTCCTACTGTCATGTCCCATGTTTAGGACTGTCATCAGTCTTCATCAGGCGGCCCGCTTCACTCCTGCTACCCCCATCTCCAGAGTCTCGATTTATCCCGCAAATAATTGATTATGACAGGCTGCATGCAAACAGAGAGGGAACTAAATGTGATTAATCACTTTGTTCGATTTATTACAGCTGATTATGCATTTTAAGCACCGATCTCACAGCAGATGATCACTGGAGGGGTGCCCATATATTCATTAGACCTTCACCTGGGTCTCTGTGGGGAAAACACACACTCTCTGGGTCATGCGCAAAACTTTTTTTCCGCGCTCCTTCAAGGGGGGGAAAAAAAGTAATTTCTGCATATTTCAGCCAATTAGGTTAAAAAATAATAACTTCCTAATTATGAAAAAGAATAATTATTGCCTTTTCTGGCAATTTTAGTCCTTGAATCCTTTGAACTTCACGTCATGCTATTAAAAGTCCAGAGCAAATTGGGAAAGGCTTGTTGCGCCGCCTGACTTTCCTTGATATTCAAAGTAATACAACACCATTCCCTCTGAAAATTGCAAATCAGATCACATAAGCAGGTTCACAAAAAAGCAATTAAGATTCAGTGAAACATGTAATTTAATCAGACAAAAAATGAAATACATTAAGGTTAAGAGTGCAGTATCCAGTCCTTTTTTTTTTTTTTTTTTTTTCCCTTCCCGTGCCTATTATTCAAATGAAGTCACCATGCAAGCAGTGATTTGACAAGCACGCGCCTGTCTAGGATGACAGACAGCGCGGGCTGATTCAGACATGAAAATAACCGAGACAAAGCGCGCTTAGAAAATCACCGTCTTCAATGACACGAGGAAATAAGGCGGTTTTACCGAGACGCGTTGTCAAGCGTTCGCTTGTTTCGCGGCTGTCTCATTGAGCATTCTGCTGCCCAACTCAGCATCAATTAAAGTTGCCTTACAACAATCTATATTAGTAAAACATGTTCTTGTCGGATGTGGCATTATGTCGATTCTCTCCAAATTACAGCAAATGAAAGGAAAGTAGACAGCAGCTGCCAATATAAAAGGAATAGCTCCACTGCCTTCTAATTGGAACTGTAGACTAGTTAGGACAGTCAATCTGATGATCATACGTTCTTCTCCCTTCTGCCTGAGTTCACAAAGGTGGAAAAAGAATAAAACTGCATATATGCCTTCAGAGTATTCATGGTCCTAAGTGACTCAGGCTGTTATTACACGATGTAGCATCCGTACACAAATGAGAGACAATCTGGGGAAAAAATGGCAACACATTTTGAAATGTTTCTTGTAATACGATAACACTTCACTTTTCTGTAGACATTTTAATGCAACACTCTTGAGCTGTGCAACGTCAACTAATCCTTCCTCAAGGCAATACCCTAAAATACTGTCATCTCTACATGTTTAAGTACGTAAGTAATTAATAGGTTCATTAAATAAGAGTAAAAATTACATTTACTGCTACTCCTAATACTAGTAGTTGTGGTGGTACTACTACTACTACTACTACTACTACTAAATAATAATAATAATAATAATAATAATAATAATTATTATTATTATTATTATTATTATTATTATTATTATTATTTACTCTCATATATTACCAGTTTGCTCTTATGCCTACAAAGAAACTGGTAGAACAGCTTTTGTCAATTCTGCTCCTTATAACGGGCAGGAGGAAATGACAGGACTGACCTTGTCAGCACTTTGAAATCCAAACCATAATCTAAAGCTGATTCAATCTCACTCCCTTTTTTTAGCTTCTCTTGGCTGTCCTGACCTCGTTGGTCAGTTTGCTCTTATTCTGGTTTTACAGGGTCCGGTCCTCACTGCTGTAAGCTTCTTCCTTGTTTCTATGCAGCATCCTCAGATGTAAAACATGTTTTTTTGGGACGGGGGGTTGGGAGTGACGGTTTCAGCAAGTGCGTCCAGTTCTGTGGCTGAAGCATCTTTTACAACAGTGTTCCCTCATGGGATATGTGGTGTCTGTAGTTTCAAAATTCACTAGAGGGGTTGATACACAATCACACAAACATGTTTAGAATCAGAGCGATGACAGCCAGTGGAAACAAGCGTGAATACATTGTAATTAAGAGGGAGACAGGTGGAAACCTCAGACTGACTTTCCATACTCCTACCCTCACTCTCTACCCAGCTATTACCACTTTGTCCCGACCTACTTCTATTAGAGAATGAGAATCTAGCCTGGCCTGGCAGACAGTTTCACTTTTTCTTTGCTATACAACGTCCGGAGCTGCTCCCATAGAGCCCTTTTTCCTTTTTCCTCCAATCAGAGGCATGGGCAGGCTTTATATGTTGAATGATGAGCTGTCCTAGCACGTTAAAACAAATCTTGCACATACTTACTGACTTCATCTTTTCGTTGGCCAAAGCCAGACCCAAGTCCACTAATGTTTCAAAGGGCGTTCTTGGTTCTTTCCCTTTTACAGAAATATACACTGAGTTGGAAATAACACTGTGTATCCTTAAGTTACAGTGACAAAAACCACAACAATCATTCACCGTAGTCTTTGAATATTGAATTATATTGCGAAATGTTGACAGCGGAAGTCTGATAGTGGCTTTTTTATGTCACGTCCGCAGTTTCTTTTAAGGAGAAAATACAGTGGACAGGTTGCAGCGCGTAAGCAGAGCAAAGCAGCTTTTCATTTTAATCAGTCAATAAATGTACACCAGAAGCATAGTACGTGCATACATTACAAGTTTTTAAGCTACGCAATTAGATTGAATTAGATTGAAGTTCTAATTTCGTATACTTTTCTGTTTGTCAGGGAATAAAAAACAACATCCTATGTCACCGGTCACTTCTGAAAGTATCCCAAAAGTCGAGTCTCAGTTCGGCCACAAGGTAGTAGAAGTCACCTTGTTGACACTGTGGATTGATGGGATGCACTCATTTTTGCTGAGCGCTCTTCCTTTCTTCTTTCAACAGTTCGTCAACTAGAGGAAGGGAGGCCGAGGCGCACCTTCTATTTGGTGCTCTTTCCTCATAGCGATAGTTCTTTTCAGAGGCCAGGCAAGACAAGGCAAATTTATTTATATAGCACATTTCAGTACAGAGACAATGCAAAGTGCTTTACATGATTAAAATACAGGGGGAAAAAAAGAGAAAAGCAAGTAGGAACAAAATGTATAAACAAAATAGAACATTGAAAAATAGAAACTAAAAGCAACACAGCAGAAACAGGCTGCTGTGGAGCGTTCTTTGCAGCGTCTGGTGTAAATTTACACCTTTAAAAACACACCCGTAAGCCACGCCGCTTGTGTTATGCTTACATTACGTGCCTGTTGTGTTTCTTTCTTTATTGGTTTACTTTGCACCTGTTAACTGACTAACTTCAGCCATGTTGAAAAGAGGCAAAAGTTAGTCGAACTGGTCGGGCTAATCAGTCAGATTTATGAGCCAAGTTAACAAAAACAATGAATTTGACTTTGGTTCCACTTTGTTTTCAATGATGTATCATTAAGTATGTTTCAAAAGTTTCTCACCTATATACTGAAATCTTGTTTGTTTTGACAGATGAGTATTTTTGAAGAATTATATTTATGAGGTCATATCTCCAACAAAGTTATGCTAGTTTTATATCATTAACAGTCATGTTAAATCTGGAGATATTATCAATCAGTTGTGGTTCTGATCACTCTTTCCAAGTCTCATAAATAATGACATCCCTTTAAAACAATCACATTTTCCAACAGTAAACTATGGCTAAGTTCTAACTGCAGGTAAAAGTCGTCCAAATGCACCTTTTTAGTGTCACCCATACCTCACTTCTTCATATAACACTCTGAATAGCACAACTCCCACTTTCATTTAAATCAGCTCTAAGCCAAATCCACATGCCCTCTTAAATCAGAAACACATCAGATGTTTATTAATAAAACCTCAAAAGGAACAGACACTTTGCATTTGTTTAGACTTTTACATCATTGCAGTCTGACAGACTTAAAATGTTGCGACAGAGGAGGCGGGAAGCAGCGAGATCAAATAGAATCAAAGGACGAAACAAGCATGGCAGACATTGTTAGTGGGGCTAGACAGAACTTTGGTGGCTCTGATTGCACAACTTCAGAAATCGTACACACACACACATATTGCTGTCCTCTATAATCTCTTTAAACACACATTGTGTGTTTTCTGCGCTTGGCGGTCACTTGGGGACAGTAAACCGTTCACCCTGGATTCTGACTGAAGTTGCAATAAACTTTTTGTGCAAAAAAACCCCAAAAACACAGATCCCAGTAATAAAAATAATCTGAATTAGGCTTCAAGAGATGCAATTTCAACACAGCCTATGAGTAGAATAGAGACGGTTATACTTTCAATCATTGCCCGTCAAAGTGGGTACGAAAGGTCCACACGGCCATATTTGGTACGAAACCTTTTTTTTCACAGAGAAGAGTAGTTGTCTTGCAATCAGAAAGTTGTTGGTTCAATTCCACTTTCCGTTTCTCCTGCAACATGTCAATGTGCCCCTGAGCAAGGCACTTAGCTCAAAGTGTTGGTGTGTTGGCATAAAATTGTAGTGTGTCCCTAATGTAAAGCGCTTTGAGCGGTCACTACCACTAGAAGAGGGCTATGTATAATTTCAGCCCAATGCATATAAACATGGAGTGTTGGAAAATGGTAGATGTACTGAAGTTGTCGTGGGGTCAACCCACAAAAGCAAAAATTGGAGGAAGGCATGGTGGTGTACACGAAGAGGGGTATCTGGGGCAAATTGAGTCGTATGGATAGATGGAAGAGTAAAAGAAAAGGCGTACTAGATGGTGAATCTGGTGTGATGTAGGGTTGGAAGATGGTGGAGCTAAGGAAAAGAGAGGAGGTGGGGCTGTAGGAGCCTGAGCTGAAGCTGAAGATGATTGGATTTTTATTGGGAGCCACCAGAATGGACAGGATTAGAGATGAGTATTATAGATTGACAGCTCAGGCTGAATGATGGAGAAGTGGATAATCACAGGGTAGGATCATTGATGTGGGGAGCGAGGATACGCAGAGGGCTGGTGTGACAGAGGAGGCTGGTAGGGATATGGTGAGCTGAAAGTGGGTGATCCCTCTGTAAGAGCTGAAGGAGGAGGAAACAAGCATCGATGCAGTCCCTCCCTCACCACAACCTGCTTCCAGAGCTTTAGGCAAGACTAGAATATTGCCTTTTGGAGCTTACTGGCTTCTTCTCTTTGTTTTGTTTGTATGCTTTGTTTTTTTGGGTTTGTCAAGCGTTTATTTATCTGAGATGTCAGATTTGATTTCTTTTCAAACATTTTTATTTTATTTTTTTATTTTAATAAAGTCAGAAATCATTGCTGGCTACTTGAGTTGATTTCTTTCTATTCAGCCCTCCTTTTGTTGTGGCTGTTGATTGTATGAGTCAAAGTTTTACTCTGATGAAACCCACAATTACAGAACCCAGAACTTTGCATTGACCACAACATGTAACTCTAACGGTTACCTAACGATTTCATCATTTTTCTAATCATTTATCCCCTCCGGCATTGGAGAGAAAAGCAGCCTGACACTATAATAAACTCTCTTATGTCTTTCTGTAACTTATCTTTGTGACTTAGCAACTACAGTAAATACTGCACTGCTTCCAGTGAGACAAGCTTTGTATCCCTTTGTCAATATAAGATTAGCGCTAAAGGATTGCTGCGATTCCACCATGGTTTTTGTTTTCTTTTTTTTAAAATAACTGGCCTTCGCTAATAGTCCACTATGTGCAACGTGTATACAAGACTGAAAACACCAATCTAGAATGCTCTGTATTCCCCTCAAGCACTTTCTGAAGCTGCTTGTGGCATTTTTTTCTACCTTTCCTATCTTTCACAAATTTCTCTGAGTTTCTTAATAGGAGTTCAGAGAGAGAAGCAACGCTTTTTAGAAGTATTGAGAGTTCTTTTTACATCAAAATTCTATTTGTAGTCATCCTCTTTTAATCAAATAATCCAAAATCAAATCAAAAAGGCAAATCAAAACTGCCTTCAGATGTCACCTCATTAGTCAATGGAGTCCACCTGGGTGTAAATTATATATATAAGTAAATTCAACTGTTCTGGGAAGGGCTTAAAGGCTTGTTACAGAACATTGGGGAATAAACAGCATCATGAAGAACAAGGAATTAAGCATAAAGTGCGGGGAGAATGTTCTGGAGAAGATTAATATGGCAGAACTGCAAACCTAAATGGACATATTCAGCCACATAAGCTGGCAGGCTTGGCTAACTGGGTGTTAATCAGGTAAGTACTCTGGAGGAGCTGCAGAGATCCATGACTAGTGGGATAATCTGTCCATATAACAACTGTTTGCTGTCCTCTCAGTTCTGACCCTTATTGGCAAGAAGGAAGCCATTGAACAAAGATCATGGGAAGCCCTGTGTACAGTTTGTTCATAGGCCATATAGGGGAAACAGCAAGCATGTGAAGGAAGGTGCTCTGGTCATATTAGAACAAAAACTGAAACTGCTGGGCTGCAGGGAAACTATTGTGTGGCAAACAATCACTGCGAGTCTTTCCACCTAAATCTCGAGTCAAGTCAAAGTCCTATATTTAGATTTAAAGTTTTCAAGTAATTTCAACAGTTATGTAATTTAATCTGAGTAATTATTATTCTGAGAGCTTTTAAATTATTTTAAATATTATTTTGTTTGCCAGAACAATCAGCAAGAGGAAGAGCAATCCAAGATTGTCTAAAAACCTGTGCTGATGTCACGTTTCTAGAGTAAATATAAACCAAAAGAAAGAAAACATCTAGTAAAATTTAGAAAATAATGAGCAAACTGGCTTATTATTTAAAAAATAACAGACTTTATATACACAACTTCAAAAATGTTCTGCAACAGTACCAAGCAGCTTTTACAACACTGAGTACCATGAGATGTGATCCTATTGGCCACCTCTCAGGCACTGAATGTTTGTAGTTTAGGGCCAAAGTACTGAAAGTTGCCATGGCATGTATGCATTGGAACCTGTGACTTCCCAAGCTCCATGATTGAAAGAAAAAAAATAGTTATTGCTTCATTAGTTTTGTTTGTCTTTATCAGCGTAAGTTTTAATGTCAGAAGGAAATTAAGGACTGTTTTCTTCTCTACTTTACCCATTTAGCTCATGTTTTCCTAACTCAAATTTATTTCTCTTTGATCGCCTTGTAGTCTCTGCAAGCAAATTAAATTATATAGAATCTGTCTCTGTTGTATTGGATGTGAAGATTATGAGAATTTACAAAAAAGCCTGCTGGGAACTTTAGTCATCTACAATTAACTGATTAAAGAAATGTATAAGCGACAGTAAAAGCCAGAGGATCATGTGAATATTTTCTTTAATTTCATTTAAAGAGGCATTTTGTATCTTAGAAATGTAGATGTGAAAAATAAAAAAACAATGAAATATCTTTTAGCATGTCCTTAAAGCTAACTATAACACTGAAGCTGTCCCAACATTACCTGTGGCTTCTTAATTAAATCTAGATTCTGAAGACAAAGAATACCAGGATGTAAAAGCATCTTTATTTTCTAAAGAGGTTTCTCTGTATCTTGGAGCATTTTGTGCCGGGTTTCTCATCCACCATAGTGGCCAAACATTTCTGGCAGCTCCGTCAACCTGTACTAATGCTGACAAAGCTGCTGGCAGCCCTCGCGTTGCAGTCTCCAGGCTTGGAATTAAGAATTGGGCTGAGACTCTTGCTTTGGTCTGGATTTAAAATCAGACTGAAAGTTCCTGGACATCGTTGCATACAGTTATGCTTTGAAGTAGCCTCCCAGTTGTTTGGGCAATCCAGTACGCAACTTTTTTTAAATTTTTCCCAAACTAGCACACGCCTCTTGTGGCGGGGGATGACAGCACATCGCCACAACCATCAGGATCTTTGTTGTCTCTTTTTCTTCATAGTAGGTACACCTGGTCTGGCGTTCTGTTAACTGTGACATCATCCAGAGAAGACAGATCACCCGCTACTACCCTCTAATGTAAAACAGATTACTGGATCAATGTGTGCTTCTGTGCTTTTTTGTCTCTCTTATTGTGTCTCTGCTCTGTCTTCCGTAACCCCAGTCGGTCGAGGCAGATGACCGTTCATACTGAGCCCGGTTCTGCCGGAGGTTTTTTTTCCCGTTAATGGGTGGTTTTTCTTCCCACTGTCGCTTCATGCTTGCTCAGTATGAGGGATTGCAGCAAAGCCATGTACAATGCAGACGACTCTCCCTGTGGCTCTACGGTTCCCCAGGAGTGAATGCTGCTTGTCGGGACTTTGATGCAATCAACTGGTTTCCTTATATAGGACATTTTTGACCAATCTGTATAATCTGACCCAATCTGTATAATATGATTGAACTTGATTTTGTAAAGTGCCTTGAGATGACATGTTTCATGATTTGGCGCTATATAAATAAAATTGAATTGAATTGAATCGTACACACACCTGGTACAGTTCCATTGCTGTGCACCCCATGAATTTCCTATTATGTTTGGTGAAAGACATCATTTCTTTTTAAGTCAAAGGGTTCAAGTCAAAGTGGAGTCCCAAGTCATTGGTGTGGAGTCCAAGACAAGTCCAAAGTCTGCTATGATCCAAAGTGTCCAGTCCAAAGTGATTCGGTTTGTGACTTGAGTCTGACTAGATTCTAAGTCACATGACTCACCCTCTGCTCTCAGGTACCAGAGGGCCTTGAAAGAGTATTCTTACATCATGATGTTTTTCAATTTTTTTAAACATTACAACTACAATACTGGTTGTATTGTGTTGATATTTTTATCCTGAGGGTGAAGCATTGCGGCAGCTTCATGCTGTGGGGACGTCTTTCTTCAGCAGGAAGAACCAAGCTACACAGAGTTGATGAAAGCTGGATGGAGCTAAAACATGTTAGATGCTGCAAAAGGCTTGAAACCGGGGTGAAGGTTCACCTAAACGGCTCGACTGAGCTCCACCTGTTTGCAAAGCAGAATGGGCGGAAATCTCTAGATGTGTAAATGTG
Source organism: Fundulus heteroclitus (assembly GCF_011125445.2). Lineage (NCBI taxonomy): Eukaryota > Metazoa > Chordata > Actinopteri > Cyprinodontiformes > Fundulidae > Fundulus > Fundulus heteroclitus. Next base: position 22,761,663 of record NC_046364.1, on the reverse strand, counting down.
GTAGACACAACCCCCAAAAGACACAGCTGCATTTTGCAATGATTGAATACTGCATATTGAGTCTTGGGAACTAAATAAAAATGCTTGCAATACTTCAGATTTTTACCAGAAAACCTTTTTGAAAACCACATCCCCTTCAGCGTCACAGTTATTCACATCTTTGGATTGGCATCTCCTGTTTTTACAAAGCCCTTTTAAAATATATGAAACTTTGTGTTTGTAATGTGTTTTTTTCTTGGGTTTTGTTCCTAAAACGTGCTAGTTTTTTACATGATAAATGTCTTAATATACTCAGCTGCAATGTATGACGGGAAGTCTTGGACTATAAATTCAGATGTTGTTGAAAGCATAAGGGGGGGGAAAAAAGCTTATCCTCTCTCTTGAATGCTCCAGACTGCTGATCTAGTAAGTCTATGAAGTCTGTCTTGAAGTCAAGTCGTATTCCTCAGAGTCTGCCACGAGGAGCCAATACTTAGTCCCATCACAATGATAGATGGAGGTATAATCACACGCTGACACTCTGGACTGCGAATCTCGCTCGGAAAATCACTTGAGTCAGCTCGATTGATCATGCATTTTTTTGGAGGCTGGATACTTTGGAGAACTTAGTTTGTGACAGATTTCCTTTTGTGAGGTCAGTCTGCACAAGCTAATAGCTGCTTCATCACCGCGGTGACCCACCTCGCAGACAGCAGGCTGGATGATAAGAACAAGTTAAGGTTAAAAGGATTTTATGAGATGACCCTGTGTGCTCCGCTCGCGTACGTCTGCCAGCCCCTGACAGAATTATGGATTTAGTAAAGGCTGGAAAAATACAAAAAGCAAAGGGAGAACTTGAAGAATGTCATTCTGCAATGTCAGACTGCAGCTTGTACTCTGATTACAAAGTAAATCAACAGTTCAAAAAGATTATGAGGATCAAAATGTTTTCAGTCAGCCATTCTTTTTTGACAACTGGACCAATTCACTGTCGAGCTTTAAAGGAATCATACCTGAATTTATTTTTGTCTGGTTAAGAAAAAGGCTTTTTATGTGTTAAAAGATGTAATCTGATAGCAACAATTGACTCATTGATTGCAGGATTGAGGTGGTCCAGGAATAAGCAGCAAACTGGGGACTTTCTCTGCTAATGACACAGCGAGGTGCTGGAGCCTTTGCTGAGCAGCAGCTCCTCCTGTGCATGCATAGTTCCTTTAACTCTGAACCAACGTTGATCATATATTGTCAAATATTGCTCCTAAAACGTTCAAAAAACCTAGGACACATCCAGACCTTCTCCCCAACCTTGTTAGTCTGTTGATGTTTTAAAATAATAATAAAACTGGAATAGTAGGGGACAAAAAAAAAAGAAATGTGAAATGGATAAACCTCCCAATGCAGAGAATTTCAAAGTCATGCCATTAAGAAGTAAAGAAAAGTCCTGGATCAGGATCTGAGCGATGAATCATACCCCTTGGCCAGTAACCCTTTGTGTTAAGCTCTGCTTTACCTCCAACAATCTCACATTGTCTTTACGAAGTTGTCTGTTGTCTATAATGTATCAACATGAAATCATTCATGAAGTTAGGAATCCATTTTATGGTTGAACGATTCAGGGGCGCAAAAAAACAACTGAAGCCCAAAGGAAAATTCTGGAAAAAATTTAAATTTGAATAGAGATTAAAACTGTAGCCACCAAACTTTATATGATCTGCACATTGTTACAGTGAGACTGCTCACATGTATAAATGCCCAACCTCAGGACTGAACTATTATCTTTTACTTGCAAGGAGATTTGGCATGCACCGTTTCTATTTCTGATTTTCTACATTCACACATAACATAATAACGACAGCATCACGGCAATTCGGTCTTACTTTGGATTTTTGCTGAAATAGGTTTCCAGTGATTCTGTATAAGAAATGTTACAAAGTAAAACCAGCACATCAACTATGTTGTACATAGTAAGGATTTCACTGATCTGAATTTTATTTCACTACCTACTTGTCCTCTGAGTTTTGACTCCGTTGTTTCAGCTAAATTCACTAAGTCACAGAATTAGACATCATCATCTTATGCCATTAATGCAGATGTTGCGTTTAAAAAAGGGAAAAGGTTAACCGTGTTAACATGTGCGAATATTTCATAGAAGAAGCCAAGAGGTGGGGGAGTAGTCACCCTTCCTGTTGGATTTCATGTGTCCTCTAAAGGCTTTGACTGCGAATGATAAAAAAAAAAAGTTTTTTAAGTGTACAGCTTTCACAAATCAAAGCGCATTTGCAAAATAGAAGCTACCGTTCATTCAAGAGCACAAGCACTGGGATCAAAGGCGAGTGAGAAGGCGGCAAACCTGGAAAAGAAAACTGCTCAACCCCGTGAACCCTGGGAGATCTTCAAAAACACAATTAACGGCAAAAGAGCTTAATGTCAATTAAAGCCTTTGTGTTTAAAAAAAGGAAAATCTGTGCCTTGTTTTTAGCAATTAAAGACAGCAGCAATATTTATAACTTTGCTTTGGTTTTACTAGATAACCCCTGTTCTTTTTTTTGCTGTCTCAGTGCTACCTTTAGATTGATTGTATTTCAGTCTGGGTGTGTTGGGTCTTATTTTCCTTTTTGCTCGCCGTTTTTTTAATAGATTCTAAGTTCCAGTCAAGGGCAAAACAAGTCAGTGAAAACAGCCACCGAAGACAAAGGACATTTTACAGGGACTATCCATGTGAGCATTTGACTCATTGGATTACTAAAATCATTAAACTGAATAAAAGCCCTTGCCATTCAGCTGGGCTCCCTGCAGTGTTTCACCTTGACTGCTTGGCAGTGAGGTGTTCTCTGTCTTGTTGAGAAATGAGAAGAGGTTAGTTTCGGTACGCGCGGCCCCTCGACAAACCCCTTCTGCCGGCCGCCACGGCTGCTTTGCTCAACACCATTGATTACCTGATGCAAGCAAAAGCCAAGTGAGCTGCTCTGATTATTAATCCCAGCACTGCCCTGCTCTTAAACAACACCGCCCCCGTCTTTTCCTTTCCTTTCCCTCCCTTCCCCATCTCCGGCATATATTGAGGTAATAGGGCCGTGGGCTAAATGAGGCCCGGGTGATGGAGGATTTACAAAGCGGGGTTATTCACATGCGAGGTCAGAGCGGGTGGGGGGGGGGGGGGGGGGGGGGCGTACGGGATGCTGCAGCTTCCAATCATTTGATAAGACTTTCATATTTTCTTGAATACTTTAAAGGCTTTGGAAGGAAATTCCCACCCAAATCAATATTTCATGCCGAGGAAGAATTCCTATGCTGATTTTGCGACATTCCGAGTGATGGTAATGCTGGGTCAGATTCAGAACTCCACTGCATATCAAATGTTTAATAATTAAAAAAGCATTCAATGAAAATCTATACAGCCAGTGTACAAACGCATCAGAAGACATGTATTGTTTAAGATACTCTGCAGGAATGACAAAAAGCACAAATACGCTGTGAGCAACTTTAAAACAGTAATCTCTTTTCTATGCCCACTTAATTGTGGCAGGGTGACTGGAGGCCTGAAGCCTGTGTCCAGGGATGAAAAGGTGAGAGGTGGGGGACACCCTGGGTAAGTCTCAAGTCCCTAGCAGGGCCAACATAAAAAAAAGACCATGACTCTTCACACACTCCATCACACTTATGTGATTTAAACCAGACTAAATGTTGCCTGTTCTGGACCAGCCTGGTTACCAAAATCATTTCTCTCACCTAAATGCCAGAATGTTTAGTGGTCATTTATTTCAGATTTTTTTATATTTTCTAGCCTTTCACTGCTAAAGGCTAGACGAAGATGTCATAGCTTTTGGAAGTAACACGTTTCAGGAGAAAAACAGGTTCTGTGCCTGTTATAAGCAAAAGTTATAAGCAGAGCTGAAAAAATGGCCTATACGCATAACTCAATTCATACAGTTCAAAAGGCAATTCTACCTACTACTTACTAATTTTGTGTAAAATGCTGAATTTGAATTCTTTAAAAATCTCTAAAATCTCTTTAGCAACAAAAAAAATAATATTTTTTTCATTCAAGATTAGACAGCGAGGAAAAAAAGGCTGAGTGTAATGTTATAGTTTTTTGGTGAAAAAACTGGAGCTCCTGGATTGAAGCAATAAATGCACGAGGAGAATACGCAAACTGCAAAACAAAGACAGCCCCCTGACTCAGACCCAGTCCATCCATGTCCTGGGCATTTTCAATCTTTCAAAGTTTCATCTAGTGTAATTCAGAAAAATTGGTTAATGGCATTTCATGATATCCCCATTTTGTAAAGGAGTGACGATCAGCTGTTACAATCTTGATTTTAATTGCTTTCGGGGGCGAATAACATTGCTCTTTAGCCTTTATAGCAGGAAAAATAGATACTGCACATATCAATGTTTTTCTCAGTAAAAACCTTTCTAAACAACCTGTTGACATAAAGTGCATACCAGACGTTAGTAACAACCCAAGTGATCCACACATACTGTTGGGAGAAATCAATATAAACAAGTTCATAATTTCTGTGTAAAAAACTTAGACTGAGCAGGATTCCACGCACTTAGTGGAAATTATTTGTTACTTAAAGAACTGACATCACAATGGTTGTTATCGACATCTATTGTGGGAAAAAAGTTAGAATTTTAGATTCTCACTAAGGATTATCTCAGTATATTCCCCAATGCATCCTTACTTCAACTGCAAGATGTTAGCAGCACTATTTGCTGATAGAAAGTGCCACACCATGATGCTCCCACCTTCAAACATCATTTTTTGGCATGGTGTTTCTGAAGTTATGTGCAACACCATTCCTCATTCAAACCAAAAAAAGGTTAAAAAACAATAAAACCACCGGACTGTTGTTTTATTTTTTAACCTTTTTTTTTTTTTTTGGATTGATCATGACCTGGATGACTGAGAATCTTCACCAACACATCCTCATCCAAACATTAGCTGCGGGCGTATTGATCTGAAGATCGATAGTTCAAATAGAAAAACCTTGTTTCTTGTTGTTGATCAATCCCAGCGTGAGATGATCGATACGTTCTTTGTCTCCGTTTTCTAGCTTGGGTACGCTTCTCCAGCACCATGGAGACGTGGACTTGCCGGCGTAAACAGTCTCTCGTCTACACTCTGCTTAGCTCTGCCCCCCCCCCCTCCATCCTCGGCTCTGCCGGTGGCGCTTCCATGTGACTCAGCATGCCCGAGTTCAGCTGAGTCACACGTGGAGCAGATACTGCAGTGAGTCAGTGACAGCACAGCCCTCTCTACCTATTTCCACTGCTACATATTAAAATGTAGGCAACTGGAGGCTGTAGAAGGAGTCGGTTCACCACCGCAGTAAAAACAAAAATGAACATTTTAGGCATATTAAAACACATAAAACTGACAACAACCAGCTTCAAAGTAAAAAAAAAAAAAAAAAAAATGAAACAAAAGAACCGGGAAACCTCTTAGAGACACGCCTGGTAGAGACAGAAGTTACCGTGGCTGGGACTATCCAGGCTGTTACTTTAGTGGTCAAAGTGTGATGCATCTGATGTTCCAATTTATTACGCTCCGATAATCATTAGTTGAGGTGAAATGTACAAGCAGTCTGCATACCTACCCAGGATGCTACCTCCAGTGGCTAGAGGCCGGGTACACCCTGAACAGGTCACCAGTCTCACAGGGCAACGCAGCACACATCCCAGGGAACCTGGCACACACTCACACACTCACGCCTGAGGGCAGTTTAGAGACCAATTAACCTAACCGTCATCGTTTTGTGGCAGGAAGTCAGAGTTACCCTGGGAGGGCACAGGGAAGACCTTCAGGTTCTTGCGAGGTTCTCTGTGGATGATCGGTGCCTCTGGTCCTCTGGTTGTAGTTTTGGTACCCACGTTAAGTCTTTCTGATGGGGCTGGTTTACGGTGGAAGAATATTCATTTGACTTTTGGATTTGGACCCCTCATGGGTCTCCCTGCGGCGTTTAAACGTCTCTCATTGTGTCTGTAACTAATACTCATCGGTAAAATGCTGCAACATTAAGGTTGCAAATGATTTGAGCGAGGTTGCTGCTCCTACCTGTCATTAACCGCTGCTTCTTGTTAGGCTGCCATACGTAATTTATTGACTTATTGTTCAAATTTTTCCTTCCTTTTTGTGCTTTATGCGGAGTACTTGGGTTATTACGGACATTTGGTGCAGGTTTGATTCATAAACTCACTGACGGATATTTAAAGATGAGCCACGTTGACAGGTCCCTGCCTGTCCTGCACCTTATACTTTTCCCCCTCCTCATTCTGGCCTGCTTGTTTTACCCTTGGGTTCTCCAACCTATTGACACTAATTTCTGTATTTCGACTCATTATCTTCATCCTTGAAAACACACCATGGAGCATTTTTCTTCGTTATCTGCAAGGACATTGTTTTGCCACCTGTTCCGCTTTCTGTTTCTGCAGCCATGTACCGTTTCTCTTTGCTCGGTCGCTCACCCCAGCTCCTTGAGTCAACTTCACAGGTTTATTAAAAGCCGTTTGTTCTTCACCAGCTTTGCTTCTGACTGCTCCGGCATTTCGGTCCTTACTTTTATCCGGCCCCACAGCTCATGCCCACAAAGAATTTCCTGTTTTGCTCATTACTCCATGACAATATGTAAAAAAAAAACAAAAAAAAACATCCTTCTGGGATCTAAACATCTATTCCATCGGAACATGTGTAGGCTTTCACCAATTGTTGCGTTAAAGGAGGGGGAGTAAAAGCAGACCCCATTATTTTCAGACCTGCATCTTTACTCCAGGGAAGGCACCTCCAACACACACACACATCAGCACAATGTGCTTGCTGCATGTCCTCAAAAGCGCAGTCAAATATGAGTTCTGTGACACCTACACATCGTGTGGAGGATACACCTGCTGTGAGGAAATTTCACACCAGGTAATTATCTGCTGTTTCTCCCGCGCCTCTGGGAGGGAAGGTGGGTGAGGCCGGCTGAGCGAGAGAAGGAGCGTCTGAGGGGAGCAAGGTTTTCCTCCCGCCCTCAGATTTGAGGGTGAAAATTACACAGCCCTCCTTGGTGGGCTTGGAGAGCCACCAGACCTCATCAAGCAGCGGGTGAGCTTCTTTTTTGCATCTCTTCCTCAATGTCGTACTGTACCGTGTAAATAGAGCTGTGTGGTTGGCGCCAGTCACATCTCATTTGCTGTGTTGTGTTTCAGAGCGCCTCCGCTGAGATGCAGGGCACGGAGCGTGGCTGGGAGAAAGCAGAGTGCCGGTAATGGACACAAGTCTCCGCAGCATGTTCAGCCCCGGCCTGGGGACCCATCCGTGGACCCGTCAGTGATGTTTTGTCTGCAAGAAAAGAATTAGAAAAATGCCCTATTTCTTTTTATTTTTTTATGTTGACGAAGGAAAGACACAATCTGAGTAATTCCAACAACTTTTTTCATCGCGATGGTGAAACATATGAAAGGGAAGGTTAAAAGAAAATACATCCCTCTTTCTGTTTTGAGGTTTTACGTATCAAGAGAAACATTTATCTGGTCCATACCAAGTTGTAAAAGCTTCATATTCCATGCTGTCTTTGTGTTAGAAAAAAAAATTAACCTAAAGTAAAAAGGCATTTGTGGAAAACCAAGCACAGATCATGGTTTAACCTACTGTAGAGTCATGTTTAGCAGCTCTAACCTTTATAGGTTCAGTTAGAAGGTGTGGAAGAATTTGTTTTGGCACAGTCCTCTCTCCGAAGGCCCCATCCCAGTTTTTCAGTCAGATTCATATCTGTACATTGATTTGGGCATCGCAGCTCTTGTGTATTGAGCTTTGGCCACCACCAAAAGGCCTTTTTGAGACTACTCTACAGTTTTATGTCCACCATGTCCAGATCGGTGCTCCAATTGGCCAAATATGGAAACATTCCCCAAGAACTGTGAATTCAGGCCCTATACACACACACATATATATATATATATATATATATATATATATATATATATATAAAAATATAAAAAGCATTTCATACAGTACAAACACCTGCTGCATCTGGGGGTTGTTATCACTCAGGAAACATCTCTGACGTAGGTATAGCTCTCAGTCAGCCTGGTTTCCAGGAAGTTTTTATTTTTAAAGGACCATGTCCCCTAGGCATGGTCAGATCTTTGGCTCTTGCCATTGTCAAGGTGCCTCACAATTTAAGTCAATCCATCATTTATATAAACTACAGGTACATAAATGATGTATAAACGACTAGGAAAACCCCTTTAACAGCAGTAAGGCCCAACCCAACCCAGAGTTTAGCTGCTGGATTATTGGTATGCTGTGATATATATATCGATAGAATATTGGAAAATGATTGAAGCAACAGCTCAGTGCTTGTAATATTTGAGTGTGGTTGGAAACTTTAGAGCTTAAAGTTGTTTTATCTGCCAGAAACCCACTCTATCAGGGCCAGTAGCCTTCCTCTCGTCTTTCTCTGCAAACACTGTTCAAACTTTTTCCCATCACAGGCGAAGTCTCAACAGCTGATTACCACCGAAGTCCTAAAAAGACCCTTAGTTTCACTCTTACTTTCACCATTGCATACCCCCCAAATAAAAACTCCCACAGACAGAGTTTAACAGTTTCTTTCCTGCGGCCTGTGAGCCAGCGGAGGGTTAACAGCATCCTGCTCCTTTATTAGGTATACGGCGGGGCCAGAGGAGAACAGAACAATAGAGGCCTCTCCAGCATCTCAAGAGGCTTCCAGCAAAAACATGGATTAGGTGGAGATTATTAAATGTCAGCTCTTAAGACAAATACTTTTTACAGCCTCAAAGTAAATCAATACTACTTATCTTTGATAAAAAAAAAGGCAGAGAAGATGTGCCAGCGTAACAGCCTGACAGCCTCGCTCCGGCTCTCGTTCTCCGGCAAACCTTTACTAATCAAATTGGAACATCCCATAGGACCGCTTTCCAAATTCATTCCAGCGTATCGGGGGCTATACATTCACACACGCAGCGGGTCCCAAAGGTTTTACGCAACCCTGTTAAAATGCCATGTTTTAGTAAATCTAATCATTTTCCAAATCTAACGTGACAAGCACCCTGTTCAAGTCAAGTGGAAAACAAATAAAAATCACTTCGAAGAAAAAAGAAAAAAAAACTTCAAAACGTGTATTGAGGTGTGTCCCCCTTTTTTAATGAAACACCTTTTGATTGAGTTTCAGCATTCGGTCTTCTTGCATTTACACCTGTCATCGATTACAGTAAATCGGAGGAAATCAGCCGTCCAAGGAAGATTTTCCCGACGTTTACATCTTTAACTAAAAAGATGCACAGATGAACGGGTACAATGGATGAAAGGAGTCTTATTGTGGAAAGACAAAAGAGAGAAAAATATATAAATATATATTCGAAACCATAAAAATAAATCATTGCAGGTGAAACGTTTAGCCTTCATTGTTAAGAACGTGTCAGAATCCCACATCTTGTGTCGGTGATGTTTATTGACTCAACCTTGCAAAATTCTGTCCTGATCCCCAGGAGTTTGATTAGTTTTAGTTTTAGGTTCCTGGGGATCGTGCAGTCTGTCAGTGTTTATTTCACCTTTGTAGTGTTGCTTATTTTTCAGCCTGTAGATTCCTTCTTTTTTTTCCTGTCATTGCATTCTGTGCATCATGGATGTAGTTAGTTTCTTCTTGCTTCCATTAGATCTTGCTTCCAATCGTGCCTGTCTTCTCTCTTTAGTTCAGTCATTAGTGGGTTTATTTAGTTGTAGAGACTGTATATTTATTGTGGGATTGTTTTTTTGGGTTTTTTTGGACTCTTGCTAGGTTCTGTTTTTGCTCCTTGTCTCTGTCAGATCATTACTGTCACTCTCCTTCAGCTCATTACTGGCAAGTCTTTACCTGTGCTAATTACTCTCCCCTGCCTTGCTCTCCGTTTCCTCCCCCATATTAGCTACCGGTTCCTTGTAATAACCCTGTTCTCATCTGCTCCCTGTTTCTTTCCCAGTCCTCGCCTACCCAGTCTGTACGTTTGTCATTTTGTTCTGAATTAAAATATCCTTCACCATGCATCTCCTAGGCTCTTTTCCGCACTTTTGGTCCATCAGCAAACACCAAACTCATGGCGAATTCTCCAAATCAGTCAGATTTTAAGGACATCTGATGTCCACAGTCAATTTCAAATGACCCAAAGAGTTGTTCTTTTTAATTATTTCAAATTTAGTTTGGACTCAAGCTTGGTCATTACAAAACTGCAACCTCACTTCATCCACACATTTCAAGCCGTCAGCTGATGGTTTAAAGTCACATAGAACTGTTTTTAATAGTATCCACCTCAATAAAAACCCAGTTCCATCTAAAGAAACGTAAACCCAGAGCATGATGCTTCCATATCTCTCTGTGGGTTTGGTGTTTATCTGGTAATGATCATGCTTAACCAAGGTTAAAGCTGGCTTTCATTAGGCCACAACACATTCTACTACAAAGTTCTAAAGGACCTCAGGCTGGTCTGGATATTTTCCTGGAAGGAAAAGCCTTCTGTTTGACAGACACACTTCCTAGTCCAGACTTGTCAGACGTAGAACACCACCAGACACCCTGACCAACTTCTCTCTCATCTCTTCATCCACTATGGAGAAGCTTTCAGTTCTGGTGATATCAGCGTTTTGCAGTATTTGGCTATTGTTTAGTTTTGCTTTTCTTAGGGGACTATTTCTTGACCAGGACCGTCCTGGTCAAGAAAGCAGGCCACACGATCAAGTTTTACACACAGATATATCAAAACAAACAAACAAAAATACATAAATAAATGTATATCAAAACATATTTAAATTGACAGATGTGCACAGCTCAGGGATGAAAATTTAACAAAACATCTGCAAACATGCGTCTGACACCAAGCCATCCAGCATTTTCATAAAAGCCTCCAATGAGGCCCTATCACGTAGCTAGATGATGCAATGAGCAAATGATTCAGCTAAGACGGATCAACTTAATTTCCGGTTAATCAGAGTCACTATCACTGATGGCAGGTGTCTTTCCATAAAGACTGGACCCTGAAATGGAATCAAACGGGGCTTTAAAGAAAGTATTAGCTTAACCATTTACTCACTTAAGCAATGAGTTAAATTGTCACTTTTTTTTTGATTTCCTCATCTTTTCTCAATATTTGTTTTGCATTTGAGTTTAATCGAACCGGGGTCGTGTCACATTACAGTTGGAAGCATATTGTTTTAAAAAGGCAGTGTGCAATTTTGAGAGCCACTGTGTCTGTTCATTTTCTGTCCCCCTAATCTCTTAACCTGATTGTCCTTTCTGGATTTTTATTGTGAAGCAACATTTATATAGAAGACCCTTAAACCTTCTTGAAATCTCTCTGATGTGCTACACCAGATGCTCAGTATCTCTTTTTTTTTTTTTTTTTTGTTGAAAACATGGAATAAAATCAACACTTTCAGAACATGTTTGTCTTTCTGTTGCTTGTTTTTCTGTCTGGCTCTTCAGACGTGCGATGTTCAGGTGTATACGCCTTCGCTCTGTATACGCAAACACCCTTAGCTCTCTCTCTCTCGGCGCTAATGCCAATGACTCCTCTGAAGATTCTGCTTCATGCTGAAAAATCCATTTGCTCAAAGGCTCTCCGATTGACATGGGCAAATATTGATGGTAAACAAGCCAATCAGAACAGAGCTGCGATGGCTGTAAGGAGCTCACTTGCAGACCTCATCTTTTTTTTGCTTTCAAAGAAAGAAAGAGAGGGGAGAAAAAAAAGCGCAGCGAAAACGCTTGGCTGTGTCGATCCGTCATTACTCCTGCGATGATGTGGGCTTGGATGGTCTGAAACGCGGTCTCAAACAGAGCGTGTGCTGGTTCTGCGCCTTTACTCTCAGTCTTTGTGCGTGCATACATTTCTTTTTTTTTTGTTACAGTTTGTAGTTTGCCCTTAGTGCTGTCACAGTGTCTGCATCCAAATCATAATTACAATGTAATATCACGCGTAAGGCAGTGCCCCCACTGTTGTTTCACTTTCCCCTCCTCTTCCGTTCTATGAATATCAAATGGTCTCCCGCTGAGCTCCGAAAGCTGCACAGCTCCATCTCAGACACACGCTCGCATGGATGTGTGAGCGGGGAGTCGGGCAGGTTTGGTTGGATTGTTCATTCCTCCTCCCGGCTCTGACAGGAAGAACCAGCAGCAGGACCTCCGATCTTAAAACACACATACTTTTTTTCCCACTGATCTCTTCTTACTGCTGTCCGGGCAGGACAACCTTAACGTCCTGTTCAGTTGTCCTTCGTAGGGCGTGTTTAATGTTTCTTATTCATGTCACGTTACCTGCACAGGTCTCAAATGCAGAGTTGCAGGCTGTATGCCAGATGTTTCTGGTAGGTCTGTCGTAGCAAGAAGCTGGGCTGTAGTTGTGTTTCTGGCACAGCAAAGAAGCCAATCGTTCATTTAAAATAGTCTGTGTGGAAAATCTGTAACCGTACTCAAGGCGTTGAAGCATATAGGTAAAACTAGGCAAGGCAAGGCAAGGCAAATTTATTTATATAGCACAATTCAGTACAGGGACAATGCAAAGTGCTTTACATGATTAAAATATAGCAAATTAAAACAGAATAAAAGCAAGTAGGGATAAAATGTAGATAGAAATTAGAACAAAGAAGTGGTGATTCAGTTAACTAGAACAGTTGAAGGCAATCCTAAACAAATGTGTTTTTAATCTTGATTTAAAGGAACTCAGGCTTTCCGCACCTTTACAATTTTTTGGAAGTTTGTTCCAGATAAGCTAACTATGGACTGTTAAGATATATTTTTCTGGGATGAACCCGGACACAGCACGCACACACAGAGTCAGTTCTTATGAGTGAGTTTTTATTGAATAGTGTGGAAGATGGATGATTAGACCAGAGTCTTTCAACGGACGGAGGTGAAGGGTGTAGAAGCTGGCTGGCAGGAGGAGTGTGGAGAGACTGACCGGGAGGAACTCTGGAGCCGAGCACTGGAGAGCAGGACATCTGAGCAGAGCCGTGGAGCGCAGAGCATCAGAGCCGAGCAGAGCATCAGAGCCGAGCAGTGGCGAGCAGAACGTCAGAGGCGAGCAGAGCATCAGAGCCGAGCAGTGGCGAGCAGAGCATCAGAGCCGAGCAGAGCATCAGAGCCGAGCAGTGGCGAGCAGAACGTCAGAGCCGAGCAGAGGCGAGCAGAGCATCAGAGCCGAGCAGAGGCGAGCAGAACGTCAGAGCCGAGCTGAGGCGAGCAGAGCATCAGAGCCGAGCAGAGGCGAGCAGAACGTCAGAGCCGAGCAGTGGCGAGCAGAGCATCAGAGCCGAGCAGAGGCGAGCAGAACGTCAGAGCCGAGTAGTGGAGCACAGGACGTCCGAGCCATGCAGTGGAGGGCTGAACGTCCGAGCCGAGCGGTGGAGGTCTGAACGTCTGAGCCGAGCGGTGGAGGTCTGAACGTCTGAGCCGAGCGGTGGAGGTCTGAGCGTCTGAGCCGAGCGGTGGAGGTCTGAACGTCTGAGCCGAGCGGTGGAGGTCTGAGCGTCTGAGCCGAGCGGTGGAGGTCTGAACGTCTGAGCCGAGCGGTGGAGGTCTGAACTTCTGAGCTGAATACTGGAGAAAACAAACTGTCGGAAAGTCTTTGGGCTGACTGTAACAAGACCAGGTGAAAGGAGTCTTCAGGCTGACGGGTACAAACGGAGCTGACAAGAAAAACTGGCAGGGACTGAGCGGGAGTGAACGCTATGGACCGGCGACGGGAACAGAAAGAGGTGAGTCTGATAAAGCGGTGGGAACAGGTGGAAGCAGTTGTGGGTTAATTGCAGCCTGCCAGGTGAAACTGATCAGGCTGCGCAGGAACAAGAGAGAGGGAGAGAGGCTCAGCATGCAGCCAATAAGCTGCATCCTGACAGTACCCCCCCCCCAAGGCCGGACACCGGACGGCCCAGAATCCCCACGCCGGGCGGGTGGAGGGGGCCCAGGAAGGCGGGCAAGAGTCGAAACCGAACACTGAGGGACCAAAGAGCCTGCAAACACAAAAGGGGCCAGAGAATACGGGGAACCAAGGAGCAAGAGAACACTGATGTGCCAAAGCACAATCAGGGGGCGGCACATCAGGGAAAGGCACGAACGCTTGACTGCGCCGGGGGAAAAAGCGAGTGCTTGACAGTGCTGGGGAAAGAGCGAGCGCAACACAGCGCCAAAGGGAAGGAACGGGCGCAACACAGCGCCAAAGGGAAGGAACGGGCGCAACACAGCGCCAAAGGGAAGGAACGGGCGCAACACAGCGCCAAAAGGGAAAGAACGGGCGTACACAACGCCAAAAGGGAAGGATCGGGCGTATGGAAACGCCAAAAGGGAAGGAACGGGCGTATGGAAACGCCAAGGGGAAGGAACGGGCGTATGGAAACGCCAAGGGCAAGGAACGGGCGTGTGGAAACGCCAAGGAGAAACAACGCCGAAGCGTGAGAGGAGCGCTGGGGCCCAAGGGGCGAGATCGCCGGGGCGTGAGGGAAACGCCGAGGCGAAACGGACGCATGACAGCGTCAAGGGGAAAATATAGGCGTACGAAAACGCCAAGAGGGAAGAACGGACGTACTTAACGCCAAAGGAAAAGAACGGGCGTACTTAACGCCAAAGGGAAGGAACGGGCGTACTTAACGCCAAAGGGAAGGAACGGGCGTACTTAACGCCAAAGGGAAGGAACGGGCGTACTTAACGCCAAAGGGAAGGAACGGGCGTACTTAACGCCAAAGGGAAGGAACGGGCGTACTTAACACCAAGGGGAAGGAACGGGCGTACTTAACGCCAAGGGGAAGGAACGGGCGTACTTAACGCCAAGGGGAAGGAACGGGCGTACTTAACGCCAAAGGGAAGGAACGGGCGTACTTAACGCCAAAGGGAAGGAACGGGCGTACTTAACGCCAAAGGGAAGGATAAGCGTACGACAACGCCAGAGGGAAGAACAAGCGTACGACAACGCCAGAGGGAAGAACAGGCGTACGACAACGCCAGAGGGAAGAATAAGCGTACGACAACGCCAGAGGGAAGAACAAGCGTACGACAACGCCAGAGGGAAGAACAAGCGTACGACAACGCCAGAGGGAAGAACAGGCGTACGAAAACACCAAGGCTCAACAACTCCTGCTGGAACACGACTGGTGTACAGAAACGCCAGGGGAAAACCCGCCGGGGCGTGAGGGAAACACCGGGGCTTGGGGAAGAGAACGCCGGGGCGTGGGGAGAACGTCGGGGCGCCAGGAAGAAGAATGCCGGGGCGCAAAGGGAACGCCGGGGCACAAGGGAAACAGGAATATCTAAAACACCAGGGAACAAGAACGGAGGGCGTACTTAACATGCCGGGGAACCACGAATCAGAGGGCGTCCTAACACGCCGGGAAACCGAGAATCAGAGGGCGTCCTAACACGCTGGGGAACCGAGAATCAGAGGGCGTCCTAACACGCCGGGGAACACTAAATCTAAACGCCAGGAAAACAAGACCTAAACACCAGGGAACTAGAGGGTGAGCTAGGCAGCAACAGGCCAAGTGCGCCAGAGGGCACAGACAGCGACTTAAGCACTGGAGGGCTCTGGCGGCGACCTGCGTGCGCTGGGCAGCGACAGGTTGGCGCACCAGAGGGCTCAGCCGGCGACATAGGGGCGCCGGAGGGCTCTGGCAGCGCCCTAACAAGGGAATAACAACAAGAGGGTGAGCTAGGCAGCAACAGGCCAGGCGCGCCAGAGGGCACAGACAGCGACTTAAGCACCGGAGGGCTCTGGCGGCGACCTGCGTGCACTGGGTGGCGACAGGCTGGCACACCAGAGGGCTCAGCCGGCGTCATAGGAGCGCCGGAGGGCTCTGGCGGCAACCTGCATGCGCAGGGCAGCGACAGTCTGGCCCACCAGAGGGCTCAGCCGGCGACATGGGTGCGCCGGAGGGCTCTGACAGCGACCTGCATGCGCCTAAACAGGGGAACAACACAGAGACACTAGGGCAAGACAGAACAAAACAACTACGGAAGGGAACTAAACTAACCTAAACAGGGCAAAACATACAACGAAAACAGGAGAAGGGTGTAGGGACCTAGAAAGCGTAGGGCCCTTAGAGAGCGCAGGGACCTTAAAGAGCGCTGGACTCCATCCAACGCAGGAACCCATACAGCGCAGGAACCCATAAGGTGCAGGAACCCAGACACCTAAATACTAAGGGGGAAGAAAAAAAAACAAAACAAACAAAACTAAAATAAAGAAAAAACAAATACAGAACAAGACTAGAACTACCGGGCTAGGACAGAAACTACAGAGGCTAGACTGGAATTACAGGGGCTAGACAGGGACTACAGGGTCAAGACAAGGACTACAGAGCTAACGAAACTACAGGGCTGACGAAACTACAGGGTCTCAAACTGAAAAATCAAAACAAGACTGGTAAACTAGGAAAGGAACCAAAAGCTAAAGCAAAACTATGAAACAAAGCAGAACCGGGAGATGAGGGCAAATACAGCTGAACTGATGAAAAACTAGATAACTAGAGCTAGAAATAACACAAACCAAAACAGGAAGTCTAAAAAAACTGGAACTCAAAAACAAAACTCAGAAAACTAACCTAAAAATAGAACCGAACTGGATAAACAAAAGCTAAATAAAACTCTAATACTCAAAAGCAACATAAATCCCAAAAAATTCTAAGTAAACCAAAATCTAAGGTTGAGCCAAAACAAAAGAACAGAAGGCGGAAATAAATCTTCTAAAACAATAAAAAATATACAAAAAGACTAGAAACTAAAGCAGATCTAGAACACAACACCAAAAAATAACTCTAAACAAAAACCAGAAGGCGCTGGGCAGCACAGTCTGAATATGCTGGGCAGCAGCAAAAGTTAGCGCTGGGCAGCGACGACGAGGAGCGCCGTCCTTAGTGCTGAGCAGCGGGGAAGGCGGACCAGGAAAACAGAGTCAGAGGCGGGGCGTCGCAACTCTGCGACCCGGGTGGCGTCGCAACACAGCGACCCAGGCAAGATGAATCCAGAAGCGTGGCGTCGCAACTTTGCGACCCAGGCGAGACGAACCGGAGGCGAGGCAGATCCTACCAGCTTCTACACCAGGCTCTGTGCGTGCTCGGGTTCATCCCTTGGCCGGTCCATAATGTTAAGATATATTTTTCTGGGATGAACCCGGACACAGCACGCACACACAGAGTCAGTTCTTATGAGTGAGTTTTTATTGAATAGTGTGGAAGATGGATGATTAGACCAGAGTCTTTCAACGGACGGAGGTGAAGGGTGTAGAAGCTGGCTGGCAGGAGGAGTGTGGAGAGACTGACCGGGAGGAACTCTGGAGCCGAGCACTGGAGAGCAGGACATCTGAGCAGAGCCGTGGAGCGCAGAGCATCAGAGCCGAGCAGAGCATCAGAGCCGAGCAGTGGCGAGCAGAACGTCAGAGGCGAGCAGAGCATCAGAGCCGAGCAGTGGCGAGCAGAGCATCAGAGCCGAGCAGAGCATCAGAGCCGAGCAGTGGCGAGCAGAACGTCAGAGCCGAGCAGAGGCGAGCAGAGCATCAGAGCCGAGCAGAGGCGAGCAGAACGTCAGAGCCGAGCTGAGGCGAGCAGAGCATCAGAGCCGAGCAGAGGCGAGCAGAACGTCAGAGCCGAGCAGTGGCGAGCAGAGCATCAGAGCCGAGCAGAGGCGAGCAGAACGTCAGAGCCAAGCAGAGGCGAGCAGAACCTCAGAGCCGAGTAGTGGAGCACAGGACGTCCGAGCCGTGCAGTGGAGGGCTGAACGTCCGAGCCGAGCGGTGGAGGTCTGAACGTCTGAGCCGAGCGGTGGAGGTCTGAGCGTCTGAGCCGAGCGGTGGAGGTCTGAACGTCTGAGCCGAGCGGTGGAGGTCTGAGCGTCTGAGCCGAGCGGTGGAGGTCTGAGCGTCTGAGCTGAATACTGGAGAAAACAAACTGTCGGAAAGTCTTTGGGCTGACTGTAACAAGACCAGGTGAAAGGAGTCTTCAGGCTGACGGGTACAAACGGAGCTGACAAGAAAAACTGGCAGGGACTGAGCGGGAGTGAACGCTATGGACCGGCGACGGGAACAGAAAGAGGTGAGTCTGATAAAGCGGTGGGAACAGGTGGAAGCAGTTGTGGGTTAATTGCAGCCTGCCAGGTGAAACTGATCAGGCTGCGCAGGAACAAGAGAGAGGGAGAGAGGCTCAGCATGCAGCCAATAAGCTGCATCCTGACATGGACCCTTTTGAACATTAACATGTATGGTTACCATGTGAGCACATATCGTGTTTAGAAGTAAAGATGAAAAATTGCTCTTTTAATAAAATAACGGTTTTGAAGCCACAAATCAAAAGTTCCAGTATACCACTCCTTTGGTTTAAAATCTTTGCTGTGCAAACGTTCATCAGCTGTGTCAATTTGCTGCCATCATTTTTTATTAAACAGTTCACACCGGAGGTGTATGGTTGTCGGCTGATACTTTAAGGCGCAGTGCCCTGCAATCCTCGGTAAATCTGTTCTAGATAGGAGCGGTGGTAGGTTCTGATAAAGACCTGTATTGATGTGCTTTGCCACAAAACTCCTGCTACCGACAGTTGATCCAAATCCTTCCGGTTGCTCATAAGGGAAGTTGGCTGTTTGCAAAGACGTGGCATGAAACTGAAGGAGCGCGACCCATTAAAGAGGCAAGTACAGGAAGCCGACTCGGGCTTTACTGATGCTCCAAAAGTGATCTTTCTCTCACTTAAGAATTTATCAAGCTTGACAATAGGTATCAGGACCCATCTCCTGTCACGGCTGGGTTTTCCATAACGACCCAGAAGCAACAAACACAGACGCTGCATGACAGTAAAAGGTGTTTTATTGATAGGACTGAGGACAGGGGAATATTAGCCTCGTGAGACCATCCTGATCTCGCGAGCTTTCAAGGTTTCACTCGCAGATCAGTCTGGCTACTCTCCTTTAAAGGAAATTTGGAGCCGTTCACCAAACGAACGTCCAATCAGCGTTGGCTTTGAGGCGGGTTGAGGTGTGACGTAATGGGAAGCGCGACAGTTCAGTCTAAAGAACATGGCGGTTTCAGCCGATGAAACTAGCGTTAGCGTGGCTATCGAGCAAGTTTTATCAGAATTACAGAGTATTTCTCTGCTGAGCTAACGAGCCTTTACCTGCAGCAGCAAGAGTAGCTTGGCTTGTGGTTGTGTTTTCGTCGTCGCTCTGTTACGAGCGACGACGAAGCATGTTGACGAGTACGTCATATGCTTCGTGATCTGATTGGTTTATTTGGCCCGTCTATCACCAACATAGGCCAATCAGCTAACCAGTATTTTCGCCCCTTCCCAAAATTACTTCAACGGAAGGTTTCCAGATGGATATGCGGAGCAAATCTATCTGGCGGAGTCAGGTAAGGGGAATATAGGGGTGAAATGGATAATGGCCAGCTGGGAAGACTCTGGTCACGGACCGAGAGGAGAAAGAAAGGGAGAGAGAGAGAAGTCGGAAGCAGAGGTCATATTTTGATTCATTTTAATCTCCATCTTAAAGCGTACAGCCAAAAATATGTTGCAGACTTAAAGAAAATCTACACAGTAATGTCCAGATTTAAGATCTTGGCAGATTACTTAAAGCTCAAACAGTTCAGGCGGAGCTTGTGATGGCGGCCGCTGTCAGAGAATAGTCTACTGTAGAAAAAGCACCTTCCTCTGACTGCATCTTCTTGGCAGATACTTCAAAGCTGAAACCCAGAAAATCCAAGACTTTGAGAATATGTTTAGGGTAAAGGTTTGGTGAAGTGGAATTTTCAGCAAAGTGAAGCTAATTGAATGTGAGGACACTGCTTTGTTTTGTTTGCAGCCCTTTAAACATTATTACCCGTGGAACATAAAGAATCTGTTAATGTTGACACCGCTGACATAAAGTAGAAGTATTTGTAAGCTAGAAAACAAATGTCGGTGCATTTAGTGATGCTGATGGTGTTAAGAAAAATGAATGAAACCAATAAAACAAGTGTCACCATCATACGATTTTTTTTTCTTTTTCTGAAATAGTGAACAAATAGCATATTGAGATATTAGGTGAGACCTCAGTCTCTCACGTAGGCTCCACACGTGCTGTCAGCTCGCTCATTAGTAATTAATGATGGCTCATGGCTGCTAGACGCTTTACATCACACTTGCAAAGAAATATTGTTGCCGGCTGCGGCGGCTTCTCAGACCCCTTTCCACCGCGTAGCGTTTTGAACACCTGAAGTCCTCTGTGTGCCCCTTTTCATTTTGTAATTGTGCTACTGATTAAAAAAAAAAGTGAAAAAGACTGAGTGTGATAATAATAGTTCTAAGGTGTGCTATGAAATTATTAATCTTGTTAAGCTGAATATTATATGTTTTATGCACACAAAGCAGAACATAACAAAAAGCACACCAACGAAAACACACAATAAAGCTCCAATATTTGAATATTGGAACTGCAACCCCAAAAATACTGTTTTGAATCATCTGTACAAAAACAGCAACAGTCTTTGGCTCCTCACAACCACTATTGAGCATTTTTCTAATGTATAAACCTTACATACACAAGTGCACTCTCATGGTATCGAGGTGTTGGCTGTTTGTATCTGTTGGTTTGGCTGTTCTTTGTGTATCTCTCTCTGCAGGTGTAGAAGCAGACTCAGATTCCTTTTCTTTCTCTTTTACCTTTCTGTTTCTGTGTCCATTGAACTTGAAATAATCCCAAAATCATATCTAGTGAAGTTTTTATACATTTACATGCATAAAAGGACCACTATAGCTAAAGCAGTAATGCTCCACTTGTGGAAGTAAATCTGTTGGGCTCTCTTTGGCATTAAGACAACATCTTAGTGCTGCAGTGCCAGACAGGAAACATAAAAAATAAGTTATGTTGTTTCAGACTGCTGGGTTTAGCAAGTTTCCAGATCAGCTGATGAGGTGAATTAATAGAGCATACTTCTGACTACAGAGCTTTGTGGAGGCTTGCTTTGAATAATCCTAACCACCAACCTGTTTCACCCCTGGTTTGCTAGCCATTAATGTGATGAATGCTAGTTTTCTTTATAGGAAGACTCTTAAGGAGCAAGACACACGCCCGGAACGATGCTCCAAACTAGTAAATGACACATCACAATTCCATATGATTAACTGTATTTTCTAAAAATCTGCTTTTAATAATCATGCAATTTCACAAAAACTGGATCATTTTAAGTGAATCTTACCAACGAACTGCTGAAGGTTGTCACCTACAGAAGGACTTCTACATCTAAGGGAACAGCAACCCTCCAAGACGGCATCCAACTGGGAAATAACAGCAAACATTTATTACAACAGTCATTTGTTCATTTGGAAAAACAAAAGATTACTGATATTTCTCGCCACATTGTAATACGACAGGAAGTTGTCCTTTTTGTATTTTTGCCAAATAGTATAAGTTGTTTGCGCTAAAAACTAATGTGTGTATCAGTTTGTTTTTCAGGAGAATCGGACAGTTATTTTAGTTACTTTAGTAACGGAAGTTGAAAACTAGAAGCACAAGTTTATTTATAAAATTATCTTGGCTTGAGTTGACGTTGTAGAGCTTGTAGTAATCAAATCAAATAGCCTTGCTGTCACTTAGACATAAACATAATATTAACATCAGGGTTGCAGTGTGGAGAGGTCTATAAAAGTACTGAATTTGCTTTTATCTTTTTCCTGGATAAGTTTGGAAAAAAGAAATTGTGTAGTGAAAATGTTTGATTTTCCAGACTCTGCTTCCTTTTCTTTTTTCTTAATTTTTTAAGACAAAAATGAAACAATATGTGTTAAATGTGATTGATTTTGACATTGGTTTAAATTTATTTATTCATCTTTTGTTTGCCAAATCACAACTTAGTTTTAACATTTTACCCATCAGTATTTCAATATTTGAATTATTGAATGAACGCACAATCTAAACAGGGCCTTCCTTCTTCTATAACTCCAACAGTTGTAGATATTGAACTAGAGGAGATCTAGGATTGTCCACCAAGCAGTGAAATGGCCGTATGCCACACTATACCTAAATCATTTTAGCATTGTGTTATGTGATTATTTATGCAACCGGCAGATAATGAGACCTGGTTACTCTTCAAGCAAGTTCGAAGTTAAAACTTTGTACTCTAATGCCCAAAATCTCCTAAAAGGCAGGAAACAAAATCTAGAAATTTCAGCTTGTAAAACTGGGAAGTTTTCTAATGAAAAGTATGTAGAAACGCTCTAACTGAATAGCTGTAAATTAGGAGATACCAAAAGAAGCCATGTTGTTATCTCAGTTTGAGCTGCTCTATTCTTCCATAGAGTGTATACAACTATGTGAATCCCATTTGCTCTCCAGGCTTTTCTGCCTTATCAGTAAGGAGGTTTTCTTTTCCTCTCTTTTGTTCATTGTTGCTCTGTTTCCTCACAGAATCCATTTTTAAGTGCTCACTTGACAATTGCAGTCATTTTCACCCTTTGCACTTTGTGAAGAAACTGCCTGGAGTCGTATTGTAAAAGCAGATTATCCCTCCAGTTCTGGACAGGGAGTCTCTTTTATCCGTGGATAACGATCGACAAACATACGTCGCACGCCTTTCCTTACATCTGCGCGGCAGGCAGGAGACCAGATGCAAATTGAATAAAGTTGAGGAGATGATTGTCGGTTTAAATTTTGCTAAAGTGGTTCTTCCCAAAAAACAAACAAACAAACAAACAGTTCGCTGTTGTAAAGAGAGTTTATCAAATGCTTGTATGGGCGCAATTTTCTAACAGAGTTAAGCTTTTTTGTGCGTGTTTGAAAAATCTTTGACAAAGGCTGCTTTAATTATAGGATATAATTTATGAAACTGTTCAAAGAAGCCAGACTTTCTTGATTAGCACCAAATATGCCATGAGTACAATCTCACCACGTTCCAAGATAACCACTTTAGGCTAAAACACAGAAACTACAAGCCGCCATGCTGGAGCCTACAGGATAAAGACTTCTATAAGCAAACCGTCTATTTTTCATTGTGCATTTGCATGCAAAATTGCTGAGCAAACACTGTGTCCAACCCATTTTCACTACAGTTACAAGCTAGTCTTTGGAGCTGTATCTGTGCCAGCTTTGTACATCTCCACACTAGAATTGTTGCCGATTCTTAGTCGTTACTATGAGCACCTGTGAACTTACAAGCCTTTGTCACAGATTCACAATATGATTTCGGCCCGAACATTGGACCACTGTAACCCACGTGACATAAACCCGTTCTCTTGTAGTTCTGGTTGTTTGTTTAGGGTCGTTCCCCAGCTGACAGGCGAACCTTTACTTTACCCGCAGGTCTTTAGCAGCCCATAACAGTTCTTTTTGCAGCATCGATCGAACTCAATGCATCGAGTTCGATCAATCTTCCCCTCAATCCCTGCTAGCTTCCTTCCTTCTGTTTCACAGTGGGGATGGTCTAGTCAGGGTGATGTTTTACTTCATTTAGTGCTTTGCATGTAAACAAACAGGGCTTCTAATTTACTTCCAGCAAAGAGTTTATATTTTGGTTGTAATGCGACAAAATGTGGAAGAATTTGAGAGCTCTGAATAATTTTGCAGGCATTTCTGGTTAATTTGGTTTAATGTGTTCAGACCAATAATTATATGTAAATAACAGCTGGTAATTGTAACTTTCTTGGCAGTGTTGTACAAAGGAGCGTAGGTCCATCATTTTCACACGCCTGACCTGTTTCTGTAAATATAAATTACCCGTGAAACATTTTTTTTTGTATGAAATCTCCTTTCGCATCAACAACGTTATGTAACATTTGTACAAACCTACAGCTTTACAACACTTTCCAAACAATGTAAACTCTGCTGCATGTTATGACTAATAGAGAGAGAGAGAGAGAGAGAGAGAGAGAGAGAGTCTTTTTTCATTTTTAAAATCAATCTTACCATGTTTGCATTACAGTCTTTTTTTAACAAAACCACAGATGCTGGAATTTTGGAACACATTTTAAACATTTGTTTTTACAATACGTAAGTTTAGCGTTGTCATGGGTGTTCATTGAAACCTGTATTCCACGAGAACATGGGTGAGTAAGGTTTAAAATCATCTTTTTTTTAATTGTTTTAACAACTAAAGGATCTCTCCATCAAGTGTGCATTGGTGGTTTTACACATTCAAAGAAATGCACAAGACAAAGAGCATAATAAAAACATGTTTTACCCCCAATCCTCCTGCAGCATTTGCAAGCTGCAAGTCTTCTGCAAGACATTAACAGAACCTTCCAGGATTTAGTCTTATGGCAAAAAAGCCGCCATGCGCATCAGAATCCATTTGGCTGGGATTCGGTGGAAAACACCAGAATCTTGCAGAATCAGATTAAGTTAATGAGGAACATTATAAGGGAAAACATTCACACTACACTTGGCTGCAAACATATTAACATTTTGGCTGTAGTAATTTATTGCTCAACCCTCTTCAACTTTATAATGTGCTTGATGGGAGTCAAGATGTTAATGATTATGCACGTGTCCCCTGAAGCTGACTAAGTGAAAAACCATCGCGGCAGCACAGATTACACGCAGGTACTCGTTTATTCCTCTGTCACGACGCACTCTGGCATTCTTCATTAGATATGGAAGATATGGAAAAATAAATCAATGCCACGGCAGCCACATTAGTAAGGTGCTTCGGCTCCCTGCCGTCTCACGGGCACACGTGCGATGATGGCTGCATATTAATTTGTGACACTCAAAATTGATTTTCTAATCCCACATGGTATTTGATAAATAACCCTTCAAAAAACAAACACCTCAGACGATAAATACAGTTATTATCTCTTAGAGGGATAATTAGTGCTTCCTGAGTACCGTAAGCTCTTTACTTCAAACCAAGTAACACAACTATGAAAGTGAAAGGGCTCAGTCATCCACCAATAAGAAACTGTTCCAGATCCAGCTGTCAGGTTATGTTATGATGCGGATGAGCATACGACGAGCAGAAACGTACTCAGACGGTAGGAAAGCGTGAGCTGTAATATTGAGCTAATCATAGGGTGAGATTTTAAGTTCATTTATTTAACTCACCTAGAGGCACGCACAGACAATTAAATAGGTTATGAAAATGGCTGCTGGATGAGTTTCCCGCACCACAGGAACGCATTCATGAGGTCTTTCCCTGCCTAATTCTAATAAGACCTTCTGATTGTTGAATATCTAAAGTTTGTGGGTAAAACTGCACATTTTGAAGGAAGCCGTCATCTATCGGTGCCGCTGGACCGATTGCTAGCTTTCAATCAGCTGTAGTTTATTTCTCAAGCCCACTGGATTGTCAGTGGTGTAGGAAGAGATGGGATTTTTTTTAAGTAACACTCCTGTATTTCCTTGTCTAAAAAAAATCTGCTGCATCTGCTTTCCAATTTAGAGAAGCCAGCTGCACCCCATATGTCCACAAAGTCCGTCCAATGGCTGCCCAATCTACCCGAGGGTTGAGCAAAGCTCACTATGTGGAGGTGCTGTCAGGATGGGTTAAGATTAACCTCTTTAGGTGTGCTGTATGTTTGAAGTGGCTGGAATGGATGGATATTTGGCATTATTTTCTGATTAATGCCACTAATGATTATTTAACCACTTGGTGGAACTCACGGAGCACTGACCTTCCATCCTCAGATGGTGAGATGGTCATATGAATGAGAAAGAGATAAAGTTCTGTCTTTGTGAGCAGCAGACATTCTTCACAATACATGTTATTTCTTCAGCTTAAAGGGGCTGAACTATGACTAGAAAAACACATAATTTCATCTTCAAATAAGACGATACATGCCAACCGTTCATCCTGATAGTGTTTACTTACAGTGTTTGTCCTTTTTCAGTCTGAAAAGAATTTTTTCACTGAGAACGATCAGTAGGCATAAACGTTGCTGTGTGCCATCTGCTGGCAGCGCGGCACAATTATCAGAAAGCAAGATGGCGACCACTGACGCAGCTACTGTAAGAGCCAGTAGACCATCCTGCAATGCCTCGCAGCAAAGAGACAGCTCAGCACTACCAGTTTCTTATCCTTCTTGACGTCAAATATTTTTTTGCGCTATTTCACACTTGATCTTGAACCTTTCCTCCTTGTTTTTGCACATCAGCTGGACATTTCAGACTCGCTCGGCTCCATTTCTTCTCCTTCTTTACTTATAATGGGCATATGCAATATTGTACCTCCGGTCATGCTGCCTTGCTATGGTAAATATACACAAAAGTGCTTTGTTTAAGCGAGCCGCCAGAATTGACAAAGACTCCTGGATAGGTGTCGAAACATTTTCAGAAAGAATTGAGTGAAAGTCTGGTTGCTCCGATTTAAGCCTGTTTGCTGAAGAGAGGAAGGTGAGGCAAAACATTAAAAGGCAGAGAAGAATATTTTCTAATAGAATATTTGAAAAGGTGACAAAAATAGAGTAGAGGTAAAATAACATCCTCAGAGTCTGCTTCTACATCTGCAGAAAGGGATATAAAGCTGCATCCCCCATTTCAGAGAAGAGCAGAGTGCCAAAGCCCCCGAGGGCTACAGCAACAAGCCTGGAAACCATCTACATAAGAGCAGATCCAGTGTCATGGGCCCAGAAACCTGAGGACCCAGGAGAGAGAGGGCAGTCCAAACATATCCCAACACATTTCCAAGAATTGTTGAGATGGCTGAAATACGTCCTGTTGACACATGTGCAGTCAGGGCAGTTTGCTCAAATCTCTACGACATGATCGGGAACAAGTGTTTAGATGGACTTGTTCAAGATTAAGGATTGATATAAACCCTCCGTCCTATTCGGAATACAATGTACTTTCTAATTGACCTTAAACCTATCGCAATATTTGGATTTCTGTGTTTACATGACACATTTTGATTCTGATTGTCCCCTGAATCTGTCTTATGTCCACTTATGTCCACATAAACATAACTAGAGACTCACACTGAAATATTCCGTGTTAAATAAAACGTTCTACAGATCAGTAGTTTGTGTGTACATGTGAAGAAAAGATGTGGCGGTGCCTGGCAGTGGGACAGTACTTGCATTGTGGCAGGTAACTAACGGTACACATTACCCTGAGCACATCATCATGGTGGTAGAACCACAATGCTTTGATAATGTGCTTCTTTTGCTGGGAGAGGAAAGTTGGTCAGAGTTAATGGGAAGATGGATGGAGCTAAATACAGTCCTGGAAGAAAATTTGTTAGAGCCTGCAGAGGATTTGAGATTGGGGTGGAGGTTCACCTTCCAGCAGGACAACAACGCAGGTTGCGGTTGTCATCTGACAAAATATGGAAAACATCGTGGAGTAGGAGTAATGTGGCATGGCACAGTATGTGTCTGAGATCTAATTAACAGCAATAGTGAAAAAGTTAATTTTTGGTGTGGATTAGAAACACAAATGAGTGCTTTCTGTTCCAACATACGTGGGCTGAGTATTTGTAAGTGTTGAGCGGCTGCTGAGTGCTCAATTGTTTCTCGTTGCACCGTAAGTGTCTCGCTTTGTGCAGATCTGAATCTTTGCCTCTCTGACTCCCATTCTGTGCAGATTACTTGGCCCGATCTCCACTCTGTGCGTTCCATGATATTCAAGACTGATAGCCATTGATGAGGCCCATCCATGGTAAGAGCATTTGTCATCTCTCAGAACAGAGGAGCATATTCTACAGCAGGCATGCTTTACCTGCCCAGCAGACTCCCCCAAACTCTCTTATTTACATTTAGAGTGAATGCCACACTAAGTGTAAGCGAGGATCCATTCTACTTCACAAGGCTTTCCACAGCCTCTCTGCCTCCTACATGGCAGAACAAGAAGAGAAAAAAAAAAAAACAGCAGTTGTGATGCCGAGGCTATAATGCACAGCTGTGGCAACAAACCTTGCCAGATTGAGAGAGCGAGATTGTTCTGGAGGAAGGAAAGAAAAAAATATTCCCGTGTTCAAAACCTGGGTATGAGAGTGTTTTTTATTTTTTTAAATTATAAACCATGTTTAAAGAACCTTGTATGCTTTACACAGTAGGAAAAACAAGCTTAAAGAGTCAGCAAAACATTTAACAGGTGAGAGTAATAACAAATCTAAAAGACAATTGTAATTAAAAGTTTAAATGAATCCATCCATCCAACTCATTTTTCTGTATTAAAGATTTAAGTGAATATTTATGTGGGTCCTACCATGCTAATGTTTGGATTTTGCATCCTTACTTCTGTTTATGCACAAACTAGTCCCAGCAACGTAGCCTGGCAGCTAAGTTGCTACAGAACATTAGAGGAGTCCCATGTAGGCGTGGAATGAGAAAGACTTCATTACTGGTGCCACTGTTGTTGTGATAACTTGCACTTTAGGAGCGCCTTCACACTTCACTGATGGAGCATAGTGCAAGTTCCAAAGTTATTGCCGAAGTCTGCCCCCTCTGGCGACAAGTTGAAATGACACCAGTGTCGTGCATATGCATGGGAGAAGAGGAACAGCATCTGCCACTGCGACTGCGCAGGTCTTTTGTTTATAGGCCTAATGTCTTCTGACGTAAGAAAGACCTAAATATTGAAGTTAGCCCGTGTTCTCTCGCTAATGCCTCGATGACGGTGGACACTCAACAAAGTAGCCAGGTGAACAAGAGCGTGCAGCGCGTCTCACCCACGTGCACACCAGAGAATACCACCTGACTCACTATCTCATGAACTGACTAATGGAGCCTGTTGACGCAACTGCGGTAAATAGAGGAAAACCCCTTTTACACGTCCGGCAATCGTAAGGGCATGTACGGGAAATACTTTTTTTATAACCTTTTAACTTGTGCAATGCTCCTTTAAATTCACTTTAAATAGCACCTTACTTAGCAATGCACATTTAACATACACAACTTCCTCACAGGAAGTTTTAATCATTTATTGAATATTTATTTATTCTTTAGTATTGGCATCTATCCTTTAGGCTTTTGGGCAAATGCCTCCTTGGGGGGACAATTTACAGGAGAGACCATGGGTTAAGAGGGTGCGGTGAAGTTCTCCATGTTTTTTTTTCGTCATATTTGTGCTTTAGGTTACACACTAAAATATTTAATTATTAATGGTAAATGGTAAAATGTCTGTAGTTGTATTTATTAA
Source organism: Fundulus heteroclitus (assembly GCF_011125445.2). Taxonomy (NCBI): domain Eukaryota; kingdom Metazoa; phylum Chordata; class Actinopteri; order Cyprinodontiformes; family Fundulidae; genus Fundulus; species Fundulus heteroclitus. The sequence goes on along the minus strand of NC_046364.1, from coordinate 22,732,627 downwards.
AATATATGTTGTGTCTATAGATGTGAAATGGAATTTGGTGAACTTACCGGTGAGTAAATAATGGTTTAGTCCTCAAACAGCTAAGACTATTTTAATGCTGCCATTTGTCATTAGATTGATTTTGCTGCTGTTGGAAGGCTTGACATTCCATTATTCGTCCATGGAGTTGTGCCACATGTGAACAAATAAAGCCTTATTTCTTCCACCATACTGTGTGTCAGCCTTCATCTCTTCACTAAATCCGTGTTAGCCTCATTGCAAGTGGAAATGATATCAGCTAAATGTAATCACTTTGTGCTTTAAACTTCTAATTCTTTACCATCCGGTTGGTAACTAGAGATTTAGACAGATCATACATGCAGCTTGCCGGCATAGAGTTTCACAAAGCTCTATAAAGGTGCAAACTGTTGGTGCAGTGACAACACTTTCCAATGTTTCATACTTGAATGGTCCAAAGCATGCCCACACCCTACAAAAGGTGTAGGATAAACTGTTTTATAAAATAGTAAAATGAGACATTGTACTAGCAGCCTTGAGCAGTATGACATGTTCAGTACCATGGAGAAGGTAAAGGCACATTAATTGCAAATGGCAGGGAGACATTTTGAGAGAAAAATGTATTTTTCAGCCACTGCTACTCCCGACAATATCTGCCAAGGTATGTAAAACGTAGAGGCACGTGTGTTAAGGTTTACCTCTGTGGACTCCTTGTTTGCAGATTGGTTCTCTTCCAGAGTGAGCCACGGTTCTGGCTCAGGTGTTCAGTACTGAAGCTGTCAGTTTTAGTCTAGTTTGGAAAACTAGCTTTCTGTCTGCACCTCCAGAAACTCTTTGCTCCAGAGATTGTCTTGAGACTCTTGCATGCTTGCCTTCATGGACCTCACGCTGCAGAGAAATGTCTTTTATAGTCCTGACTGTACAGATTTTCTTGTCAGTAGTGTTGCAGCAGTGACAAAAAAGGAAGTTACGGTCCGATGGGTTATTATACCTAATTTATTCTCCAGAATTTGGAATATCGGTCCATCTCTTTAACTCAGAATATTACAGAAAAGTTCCTTTATTTCTGTAATTTAGTGCAAAAAAACTATATAAAGTCAGTGATGTTTTTTTTCAAGCATTCATTGCATTAATGTTATTTCAAATGAAAACCCAAAGTTCAACTTCTCAGTCATTTAGAATGTTAGGTAAGGCCAATAAAAATGGTTTCTAATACAAAGGAGTGATCTTTAATGAAAACTACGTCAATGTAGTCAATATATTCACCCAGCACTTGGTCTGGGATGCTTCCGTATGAATTACTGCATCAATTAAACCTGACAGGCAGCCAATCAATCCTTGGTTCTCCTCGTGTGTCAGGGTCAGATTGCTTTAATAGCTGTAGTTGTTCACCTACCTCTTGACGATACCTCATATTTTCTCTGGAGTTTAGCTGATCAGTAAAGCTTAGTGGACCTCAAGCAGCTTAAATTCTCCGCCTCTCCATTCTCTTGCTCCAAATGATGCTGTTGCGTGAAAAGAAGATTTTGGATCACCGAACATAATTACAGTCTTTTTTAGCCCAGGTAAGATGTGTCTGATGTTGTCTCTGGTTCAGTAGTAGCTTTGCACGAGGAATGTTGTAGGCCATGTCCCGGATACACCTGTGTGAGATAACCCTTGAAACAGTTTATTTAAGCAGCAGAACATGCCTCGTGAATCTCATCCTAAGTCTCACATGCTTCTGAATGCTCGCAACGCTCCAGTTGTTTGGTTATTTTTTTCCCCTCAGTTTCTCCTTCCACTTAACTTGAATAATTTGTTTAGATACAGCCGACCGTGTCAGGGGCGGATCCAGGATTTTTCAAAGGGGGGTGCGCACCTAAGGGTCATGGGTCATGGGGTCGAGACAATGTGAGGCTAAATGACCAAAGAATGCCATCTTTACTCTTTCACACTACCCTAATTATTCATCTAAGGGTTTTTTAATTGATAATAATTTTAATGGATGACCATAAGTGGAATTAGCATGATTATCTTATTGTAATTGAAAATGGGTTTTTAAGTCAAAATCTCGTGCTTTTTACAGCATGCACAAGGTTAAAAAGTAGTTTGAAGAAAAAATTATCCTTATCAACAATTAATCAAACAAATATTTTCTTTATTTCCAGAAATTATATTTATACAGAAAATGAAATAAAAAGATAAAGGAGTTTTAAAAATATACATGTATTTTAACAATATATTTTAACTATATAAACTATATTAAGAAAAAAAAAATACTTAGAAAGACCCAAGGACTTAAGAACAGTGTGGTATAGTTCAAGTGATAAAAGATTTTTTAACATATTTTAACAAGACAAACCATGTTGAGGAAAAAAAATCTTTAAAGTAAGTTAAACCAATGAACATGTAGGGTGAAGTTAAGCCATAAGCCTATAATAGAACAGTAAGACTTGACAAAGAATATTGTTCTCTTCTACAACACCTTCAACTTTATGATGACGATGATGATGGGTTTACAAATGTCAACCTTCTGGGATGCTTCTGGACAAATATGTCAATGATTTTGTTGATGTCTAAATGAATGTCCTTGTGGACATACATAAGTAGCAAAGCCACAAACCTTTTCTGTCCCATTGTTGATCTCAGCAAAGTTTTCACTGCTTTAAGGCCCGAGTTAGCACGTTCCACAGAAGCACTTGTAAAAGGTATAACTGACAGAAGGTGACGAATCATAGAAATGTTTGGGTAGCACTTCATATTTGTTATCCTTAGAATTTCAGGGAGAGAGCTGGGTTTTTCCACTGATGATGACCACTTTGTGTGCCACAACTTTACTTCCTGCCTAAATGTTGATCCTGATGGTAGATCATCTTTATATGATGTAAAGATCTCTTTCTCACTCTCATCGTTCATCATATGCAAGTTGCTTGGCAATAGTTTTAAGCCTAGTATGTTTTCATAAAGGAGACCATTCTTAGTTTTAACAATACATCCAGATTACTGTGCAACAAAACAGTCACATCAACAGTCTTCCCTAAAATTGTGTTATGTTTCTGTGTTAAGAATAATTGTGTATGTCCCACATAATATTCTAATTCTTTTAGAAAATTATATCTAGTATATCTAATTGGATTTTTTATCAGCTGTGACCCAGAGTGAATAAAAATAACAGAAACAAATCCTTGAAATATATAATCTTGTCTGCATTGAATCTGTATCATCTATGAGCTTCACTTTTTGAATTGAATTGCTGAAATGACTTTCCAGTGATATTTTAATTTCTTGTAGCTTTACTAGTCGGCCATGCTTGGTATGTTTGGAATCAGCAGCTCTTGAGCCACCATTTCCAGCCACACACTACACCTCTGCGTGGAGACTGGGTTGGTATCTCATGAGTTATCGGTCTGAAAGCGTTACCAAGTTAACCGTAGCCTTCACAGCAATGCCCAGTATCACACATAGGGATCCAAAACAGTTTGCAGCAGACGTTGAACTCATTTCTATTCCTATTGTCTCTATTATAAATCTGGAACTGATTTTTTTCCCCATGTACTGTAGTCCTTTTTTGTTTGGAAATCTAAATTGCAATATTTCCTTTTTGATATAAATTCTGCTTTCATAAATGTGCCAATTTTTGCAACCCTTTGGAGCCACACATGGGTTCTGCAACCAAACCGGGTGATGCAGATCTGGCTGTGTATTACAGTACATTGCCACAGGAACTTACATGCAAATTGGGTAAAATTCATAATTGCATGATTATGTTTGGTCTCGACTTGCTGCCAACTACTTTCGAACGTAGCCAGTTATGCAGCTCATTAGAAACAGATTAGAAAAAATGATTAGTGTATTCAATCTATAAACAAGCACTGGGCTTAGTTGCCAAAATGTTTTATATGCTTTATGGGGAATTAACCAACCTTTCCCCTATTTAAGTGAATTAATTGTAACCTTGTATGGTGTGCATAAGGATCAAATAAACCATTTCCTTTTATTAGAGTGTGAACAGATCCCAGGGACAACGATCTTGAATTATCAAAGACAGTTTATGACCTTCAATGCAGTGGCTGTTATGTCTGAGGAGTTTTAGGTTTCTGTCAAAAAGAAGGCATGGACTATTTTGAAGTTCTTTTGCTATAAAGCCCCCTCTGCTGCTCAGTTAGTGAGCAACAAAGGATGCACAGCATCTCTTCTCTCTGGGGCGATGCTGTGAGCCACCTCTGTTAACGATGAGATATAGGGAGTGAAAGGACTGTAGTTTATTCCTTTTAGTTCTCACGTCACCGTCAACACTTTTTAATAAAACCATTTTGCATCCGGCCATCCCTGATTCCGAGATGTGCCCTTAAACTGGGAAAGCTGATATTGTTGCAATCTTGGACTTTAACTGAGCATCAAAGATTAAAACATTACAAATGTGACTTCTTAAATGTAGACAGGTTCAGACATTCCCTGTTGGACTTCCATCCAAACATGTGAAGAAGTATAACAAATGTATCTTGACTTGGTTTATACTGTAAAATTCAGTCACTGGGGAGATTTTACCTGGCAACAAAATCTATAGTTGCTGCAGTGATGATGTGGTGCAACCCTTCAGACTACTTTAAAAGTTGTTGCCTAGTTGCAGCCGGTCTAGTCTTTACACATAACTATGAAATACGAAGTTTTAGATCAGGCAAGGTCCTTATTCTTGTGTTCAAAATGCACCAATTGGCTCTAATGTTATGCTGGCTGACAGTCGAAGGTAAAGGCGTGGATGATACTGCTGCACTGACATCTGGCAGAGGTTTTTTTTTTATGTATTAGGCAACAAGTGAACATTTTCTCCTTGAAGCTGACGTGCTGCAAGGGAAGAAAATGTGCAAATGCAGCAAGTGTGAGGATTGCAGTGACTTTGACAGGGGTCAGACTGAGAAGTCTGAACATTCTGGTCACAGCACGACAGCTGGGAGGTGTGCATTGGTCAGGATGCACGGCTTTGCAACTCTACAAACTGCAGTGTATATTTTACCAAATGGTGCATTATTGTAAAGTGGGAGGACAGTGACTGTGATTTGTTGTTTTCATTTAGCTTTATACCAAAAAAACTAAATCTTAAAAGTCTGGTATGCATCAAGGCCGTTCTACTTTTTTTTTACCTTTAAATAAAATCCAGTGCAACTAACTGTCTTGAAAAGTCACCTTTGTAGAAAGAATAAAATGCAGTCTTCCTGTGTGTGATTTAATCTGTGTGAATCAAAGGGATATCACCACTGAATGGGTGTGTGGAAGTTTTTGTTGTTAATTAGGATTAATGCACAGCGGTTTTTCACTTTTCTCTCCGGAATCATCCATCATGGTGTCTCAGAGGCATCACGTTGATCAGACTGTGCACCTCTTCAGAAGCACCTAACACTTCAGATTATTTATTTTTTCTAACAAACAATACACATTACGTATAAATATGTATTTATGTGTAATTCTATTCTCTTTCTCTTGTGCTATTTTCAACATGTTATTATGACTGAAGATAAGCTCTTTGACCTTCAAAACGAATGAAACATGTGAAGTTGTATTTGAGTTTTGGTTCGTAGTTGGTGCAGTAGCACACGACTGGACAGCACTTCCAATAAAACAGACACAGGAACAGTTGCACCTTAGCTCTCACCATGATGCTGTCACTGTTCCTAAAATCAGTCTAAACAGATTGAACTGGAGGCAGCTCACATCCATACTAATATGTACCTATTAGGGGTGCAACAGTACATGGATCCACATCGATATGTCTATTAAATGATTGACAATCGATGCAAAATGAAAATATCGGTCATCTCTTCTTTTTTAAAAAGCACTAAATTGAACAGATGGCCTATTGTTATTATTATTTTAAAATTAGAATAATGTTTTTCATTATTGGCTGCTTATTATATGGCTGCTTAAAAATAAAATGGTCAAATCATATTTGGGGTTTTTGTGTAATAGTAGTGTTAGATGGACAGATGATATTGCATATCATTTAGATGATATCGATCGCATTGATTGGAAATCATAGAAAACCTTGTTAAATCGGGAAATGTCATATTGCAGACTGTGGATGCTTTTAAACATGGCCTAAAAACCCACCTTTTTAGGAGAGCTTTTAATTGAACTCTTTCTTTTGCTTCGTTTTTATTTTATTTTTTATTTTATTTTATTTTATTTATTTATTTATTTTGCACTTACCCGTTTTACTATGTAGCACTTTGGGATTTATTTTAAATATAAAGTGCATTACAAGTCCAAAGTATTATTATTATTATTATTATTTTCATCCAATCTGATCAATATAAGATCTGATGTACAAACCTAGTACCTACAGTGCGTTGCAAAAGCATTCGTACCTTCATAACTTCTTCAAATTTTACCACATTAAAGCCACAGACATTAAACAATTGCCTTGTATTTGGCTCCTGTCCATCAACTCCTACCAGCTCCTCTAGGTTTGCTCAAGTAAAGCGTCCCACAGCATGATGCTACCACCACCACGTTCCACAATGATGCAAGGCCAAATACAGAGAACCCAGAAATTCAGCCGAACACAGAGAACATTTTAAAATGTTTATTACATAAATTGTCTAGTGAGAAGCAAACAACTGGGCAAAGGGCTTGGTCCGAGTAACAGAGTGATAGGTCGTTGTCCAGAACTGGACATGGAGGCCCATCCTCCTAGGCGCATTCAGTGACCCTCCGGTTGGTTCAATTAATCAAGTACTCCACTCACACCAAGCAATAGCTTCTGACGACCCAGAACAGTGGCGGGTGGGTCATTGATTTGCATCTGACTTAGAATGCGCCTAGGAAGATGGGCCTCCAGGTCTTTAAAAACAGCAGCGCTCCAACTGCAGGTTAATCAAGTGCGAACCACCAGAATTGAAAAACACTCCTGGATTGGTGTTGAAACATTTTCAAAAAGAACTCAACGAAAGTCTGGTTGCCTCCAATTTAAGCCTGCTTGCTGTTGCGATGACCTGGATAACTGAGAATTTGCACACGCAAGATTTAGTTTAAGTGACTCACAGTAAAGGGGCAAAATACAACAACTCAACACACTTTGTAGGCTCTTGTTTGTACAAAACAAAAACATGTTTAATTTCCCATCTACTTCACATTTGTACAGTACTAGAAGTCTGTGTTATTAATGTAACAAAAAGTGGATACTAGGGTGTCATGTCTAAAGCAGCTGTGCAAAATATTACAACAGCTGAAGACATCATGTGGCATGATCTCATCTCAATCTCAATCGAGTTTGTTGCATTAATAGTGCTGTTAAAAAAGAAAAAAAATAACCTGTGAAGAAACTGTGTATTTCACCCAAGGACAACCTGCAAGATGCACAACAAATAAAACTTCTTCAGATCAAGCAAAATAGCGCAGCATTGCTTAAAGCTGGTATAAGCGCCACTTAAAGAACATATGCTCTGAGATTGTGTACACATGCTAATAAGACTTCCACAGATTACTCCACTAATGGCTTTTCTGTCTCCATCTGCCATACACAAAACAGGCAAAGGATTGTCAGTTTCTTAGTAGTTACCATTTGGCTAAATGGCTTGGATAATAAAGCTGACGAGTGCAAAAAGAATGTCATTTGATGTTTGTGACATAGCTGAAAACATCAAAATGAAATGCAGAAAGAACCCCAAACTATTAAAAGTTATTTAAATGACTCCTGCTAGACATCAGTAATCATGCAGTTTCATCAGCGACTGTGGGGAATGAAATGATTGTGGCTGTGCTAATGGTAATTCGAAGAGGACTTGAGAAATTGCAAAGATGAAGAACCACGTATCTTTTCAGACAATTCCTGAGTGGGTGGATTAGCGCGCTGTGATGTTCCCCTGAGGGCAAAACTGAGACATTCAAAGGGAATCTGGACGTGCCGTAAAAAATGCATTCTGTGATGTAAACAAATGATCAAAAAGCAGCGCAGAGAGTTATCCGGAGAGCGGAGGGAAGCTTTGATGTTTTAGCGGAGGCTGGCAGGAGGGTCTGTGACCTTAACTGCAGGTGTTTTCCAGCTGTGGAGGGGCAGATGGGAGCCCCCCTCCCTCATTACCTTGTGAGGTATGTCTCCATCAGCTTTTCACACCTGGAAACAAAGTTTTGCCCGTTCTTTGTGTGTAAAAGATATCCTTAGATAGATAAGTTGAGAACACCTGGGACAATAGAAAATTAGGTCATGACTTTGACTAGGCCATTCTAAATGGGCTTGGGTGTAAATCATAAATGGTGGGCCCGCGCCCGCACCGCCTGTCGGGGGTGGTCAGAGGGATCGGTGCCGCCATTGTATGGCAGGATAGCTTCTCTCAGACTGCCCCATGGCACAATGGCAACGAATGTAGCTGAAAACTGTCATCGTGTGAACGTGTGGGTAGATGACTGAATGTAGTGTGAAGAGCTTTGCCACAATGCTTTCCCACTTTTTCGAGAGACATTTGAAGATGAAAGCAGAACAGATGACCAGATAACAGACCTAAGCACAGAAAATGTCCATGTAAACATTTTTGGTTTTAGGCGGGGAGAGGGCAAAAAGACAGTGTGTGTGTGTGTGTGTGTGTGTGTGTGTGTGTGTGTGTGTGTGTGTGTGTGTGTGTGTGTGTGTGTGTGTGTGTGTGTGTGTGTGTGTCAAATTCCTTGATTGTGTTGACACTCTCTGCAGCTCCTCCAAAGTTACCACAGGTCTCTTGGTGGGTTCCGACTGATAATCAATTTAGTTGGATGGCCATGTTTTGGTAGCTTTGAAGTTGTGCCAGACTCTTTCCAGACAATGGATTCAGCGCTGACTTTATCATCTAACTCTAAACCTCTCCACAACTTTCTCCCTGACCTGTCTGTGGTGTTCCTTGGTCTCCACGATGCCGTTGCTTGTTCCCTAACAAACTTCTGAGGCTTAATAGAAAATCTGTTTTTGCACTGATGCCAAATGATGTGCTATATTTTATTTCTTGGTATTGAACTAATTTTTTTTCAGATTATACAATCTTAATAGACACGATTGTGTCTATTATACAAAATCCTAATGTATAATTTTTGTTAGGGGGGGGGGTTAATGTGACAAAATATGGGGAAATTCCTCAAGCATTCACATGTGCCTTTGAAAAGCAATGTAATAGTGAGAAGACCATACAGCTTGTAACATGTTTACAGGTACAAAAGCAGAAGGGCCATTAGAACGCATGCACAGATCATTCCCAGCGGTTATATCAGACTGCAGGGGGCTGGGTGGAAGTAAACTGCCTTTCACTTGCCACTAGAGCACCACCTGCAGGAATAAATATCCCAGAACAGACACCATGTGCACGCTCCGCTTCAAACACACATGCTGCGGCCTCCTCCGGGCACTGTTCTCCATTCTGTCAATCTGTGGGCTCCCCCAATTTTCTTCAGCCTAAAGGACTGCACAGGAGTCTTAACGTGCACCGAGGCACCAAGAGAGGACACTCACAGCACATGAAGAAAACACTTTTCCCCAGCATAAACAGCCTGTGGCTCCTTCTTAAAAGCTCACATCAAACTCGTTTGAGTAACCACTAAGAACACAAGCCTTTTATGTTAAGCTGTCAAATGAATTATCTATAGAGTTCTCTGCGATAAAGCTCTTATTTTGGCAATTTAGCAAACAAGAAACATCCAGGCTATGAATCAAGGCACTCGAAAACGTGCGGAAGAAGGCAGCATAAGAGCAAAAATAAGCATCTGTAACACATTAGCTGTTCCTCCCAATTATCTTTGAGCTGTTTGTGTTGATGAGGCACGGGGTTATCATTGCGGTGGAAATCAGAAGGGTCAAGTCCTCCGAGTGCCTTTGATGGGAAAGGCATTTAATCCAAAATGTATGCGCCTCAGGTAGAGCTTCAGGTCAAGGACAGTGCGGGCTGGAATCCGGCAGCCATGTTGTAAACAGAGCGGCCATTTACCTGCCAGTCACCAGCTCTCTGCTTCAGGACCGGACACGGATCTGCAATATCCATCGTCAGCAGGCAAACAGGGTGTGTGTGTGTGTGTGTGTGTGTGTGTGTGTGTGTGTGTGTGTGGGTATGCACACCCTGACAGTTTTGCATCCAGAGTGCCTTTGACCTCCAGGGTGAGACAATTTGGAGTTTCTTTGAGCAGCAGGAGCAGATATGGTGCGGAAGACCTCGCTGGCCCCCGTCCTCCTTCATCACACCGCCGGTTAGTCCTAATCAGAAGCGACATATTGTCTGTCTGACGGTTCATTCCACAGCCACGTTGGCATCAAAGTTTATGTCATTGCTTGGAATTGCTTTCTGAGCTTGGGGGAGGAAGGACACAATAAGGGTTTCCATTTTGTGACAGTGCAGCTGCAGGCGGCCCTGTGAGCAAAGGCTTTGTGTGGAGCTACAATAGTCATAATCCTTAAAAATACAGATGCAAAGAATACAGCTCGGGCGAAGGCGCAGTCATTAAATTTGGTAATGCTTCTGTGTTAAATTAAAGTCAGATGGAACTCTCTAAATCTGCCTCAGCTTGCTGCCCATTTCTCTTGTCTGGCAATGATTGGTTGATGGGATTCATTTATATCTCCAAATGAGGTCTGTGATTTTATCACTTCAGAGAGAGACAAGTGAAAATAACTGAGAATACAGGGAATAAGAAAAGCGACCTAGATGTACTTGCAAAAAAAAAAGAGAAAAAAGGGGGGAAAAAAAGCCTTGATCAAAGCTGGAGCTTTTAAATCATTAGGTGAGTGGCTGGCACCGTGTTTGGCATCATTTGCATTTTTATTTTTTATTTAAATACCACAAAAAAACAGAATAATTTCATTTCTGCAAATGTGGGTCATTTGTAAGGCTCCTACATGACAAAGCTTTCCAGTCTCCAATAAGCTGAGGATGGCAGACTAATGGTGTAAGGTAGTCAAAATGGTATTTTAGAACCTGTTTTTTTATTATTATGCACAGGCTTACTGCGGAGCAGAGACTGGCAAAATGTGTAAAATTGGTTTTCATAAAATTACAAAGTCTGGGTGAATGACAAATGATTTTGGTTCATTTTAAATAGCAAAAAAAAAAAAAAAATGTTCCAACAGACATTTTCCCTGGCTGAGGATAACTGAAAAATGATAATGAGACTCACTATACTGCAATATGATTTTTTCCCAACAATTAAGATATTGCAACAAAGTTAGGAGATTTCAAGTACCCTCCATCACCAGAAACAATACACAGTCATTTCTGTGATTTAGTGGGTCTAAAAATCCAATTGAGATTGCACATTGATATAATAGATGTAGACATCATTACCATGGGGAGATATAAGGACGCCAAGTTCCATTCCCGTACAGCTCTGGTATGGCTTTCATCTCAATGTGATTGCTCAATTGCATGTTTATCATCCATGACATTGGCGAAATGTTTCTTTCTCAGAGTCACCTCATAAAACCCTCATTTACAAAAGTTTAGCTGAGATTAGTCCATTAGCCAAATTACCTAGCCAAGCAGCTGATTTCCAAACGCAGCGTCTTCAATCTGCCGCACAGCATGGGACCTCGCTCTGGGAAGACATAAGAGGAAAGAAAAAGCAAGAGACGGAAGAAGGGAGCCTGAAGTACAAGGGAAAACACTTGTCCCGGGGGAGCAATCTCTAATCTCCGCATCAGCGTGTGAGTCACTCAACCTTTACCTTTCCTCGAGTTCAACCTCAAGGAGTAAAAATGTGCCTCGCTTATAATGTCAGCAACCATCATTAAAGCCAGACCGGCCCTGTCCTGAATCCAAGCGCCGCTTGCACTTAATTGAAGGACATGGGAGGAGTTTATTCCCTGTGTCCTTCACAATAAGGGTAAATATCAGAATGACACAGCGCCAGGTCCTGTCACCTTTCCTCTTAGCAGGCGGATTCTTGGGCTCATGCTTGAAATAGGGAGGTACTCTTAGATCTCCCAAGAGCTCTAATCTGGAGTTGTCTCAGTTTGGTTGCGCTAATCTCACAGTGCTGTAAAAACGTTAGTTCTTAGTCGGACCTAAATGTTTCAGCTCATCAAACTATTTTCAAAATTACACAAAGATAAACTAGTTACAGAATGTAGATTTGAAGTGATGGTTAAAATGATCAGCATTTTGGAAGCAGTGTGTTTAGTTACATTTGGTATAAAACCATAACATGACTCTCGCCAGATGGATTTCGATCCGCCTAGCTTCACTTACATCCATCTGGGACCTCTCCCATAGAGAGTGATTTCTCCAAACAATTTTATGGTCTGGCCAATCAGGACGCAGGGCTGGAGTTTCATAGATGTGACGTAGTGGAGAAGCGACCGTGACGTGAGACTGTTTTGATTCAAACAACAATGGCGGCTCGTTGAGGAAGCAAGCGTTAACATTGATGCTGCTATTTCTTCCGTGTTGTCCAATCTACCTAATATTGTTTCATTAAAAGAACATCAGAGAACGCCTCTGAAGGCTTTTGTTGGTGGAAACCATGTTTTCGCCCTTCTCCTGACCGGATTTGGCAAGTTTTGTTTTCCGGGGCGCATCCGCAGCGGACATCTTGTCGGTTAGCGGGAACCATGTTAGGAGGCCTTTAGTCCTCAACTAACATGGCCACTTTTCCTGCGTCGCTCTCACAGAGTCACGGGTTAGCTTCGGTGTTAGTGGTTGAAATAGCACGTCGATAAAGATGACAGACAAGTGGCTTATCCAATCATATGCAAGGATTTTTGATAAGGCCCAGCCTTCAATAAAGGCAATTCCTATGGAGAGGTCCCAGATGGATGTAAGTGGAGCTAGGCGGAGCGAAATACATCTGGCTAGAGTCAGGTTAATAAAACCAACCCAGCATTTCAGAAACAGAACCTCACACCTACAGTCAAATATGGCGGTAGTCAGGTGACCGCTTAGGGCCGCTTTGTGACTTCAGGACCTGGACGACTAGCTGGAAATGATGGAAACATGGATACTGCTCTCTGCAGTCTTTAAAGCTCAAAAACGCTTTGGTTATGCTGGGGGGGGGGGGGGGGGGGGGGGGGTGGGGTGAGGGTGGGATTAAGATTTTGGAGTCGGGTAGTCAAAATATAGACTTAAAACCAAATGACATGACCCTTAATAGGCCGCTCACGTTCAAAAAGCCTCCAATGTAGCTGAATTAAAACAATCCAGCAGAGAGGAATGAGCCAAACTTTCCAACATAAAAAAACTCATTGTTAGTCAGCACAAAATCTATGAAGGCAGTTGTTGCTGCCAGCAGAGGCACAACCACTCATTCAGTTTGGGGAGCAATCATACTTTCACATAGGCCCAGGCAGGTTTGGATGGATTGATTTTATTTTATTATTTTTTTATTAAAAGTGGAATCATTAAAAAGGTGTTTTATATTTACTCAGGTTATCTTTAGCTTATATAAAAATGTGTGTGCTCATCTGAAACATCTAGATGCGACAAAAAAGCAAAAAAAAAAAAAAACAGAAACAGCTAAGCAGCCCAAATACATAATCATTACAGCTAAATTAGATAGGGACTCCTAAAAAAAGAGTTTAGGAGCGATAATGAGAAAATGTCAGCTTTTTTTTTTTTCAAAGGCGCAGTTACCTTGCAAACTCTCCCCCCTATGCCCTTCTCCTTCTTTTTCCTTATCACTCAGTGGCTGTGGGAGAGATTAAAACACATTAAGTCAGAAAGACAATTACTCAAGTTTCTTCCAACTACTCCTTGTCACTCTGTTCCTTTTCCCTGCTCTGAATTTTGGGACAGGTCTGGCGTCTAAACTAAGGTTTGACCCCCTATTTAAAGAGGTTAATGCGGCGGACTGTTATGGGCAGAGAAACGGGGAGAAGCCTGTATCAGTTCCATACAGTTGGCTCCGGGGAGAATTTGAATCCCTTTCATCTGTCACTCTCAAGGTGTCATTCTCCACCCCAGGTTGTTATCGGCACGCGGGCTCTGACAGCTTCAAGCCGCTTGCTCAAGAAAAGAAATAAAAAATAAGAGAAAGAAACCGCTGCAAAGCCTAACGATGAATGCATGCGGAAGGAGACAAAAATGACATATCGTTTGTGCACAGACGTGGATTGATGCTGGTCTTTTGACATCTTTCTAATAAACAGAGGAAGCCAGAGCAGAATGTTCATTTTGTGTTATTCACGGGGAATTCTTGGATTACTTTGTAAATTCCTGTTGATCCTATTGTAATACCTGGAATGGGACGGTGTCCTGACTTTAAGCCCAATGTAAACCATTTCTGGTGTTACCCAGATTTCCTGATGTTTTGGGGTTAAAATATCTCCACTCTTTCGTCTATGCTCAGTACTGTCGACATAGCTAGCCGCTAACCTGAGCAGCTAATGAAATGATCACATTCATTCACAGCTTAAAACATGCTAACTCAGATCACTTTACGATTCTTCTCAAACTAAAACTGCTGATCTCTGGGGTTTACTTCAGCCAGCTGTAAGTTTGCTTTTCATTAGCTAGTACAGTGTCTTGCAAAAGCATCCAAACCCGTTTAACCTAATTGACATTTTCTCGTTTTAGACAAACTCCAAAGTCTCTTATTAGGCTTTTTGTGAAAGATCACCAGAAAGTTATGTATAATAAAGAAACTGAAGGAAATAATACATGGTTTTAATTTTCAGCTTTCACGTCATAATGCAGCCACTACTGTGTTTAACAGTGGGGCCGGTGTTTCTAGCATGTTTGAAATTGCCCTGGTAACATAAGAGTTCACATGTAGAAAAAAAAAACTTCCATTTGGCTCTAATCTGACCACAGCATCTTCTCTCATGTGTTTGATTAATCCTGTCATTGCCCGTTCTGTCACTTTAAGTGGACAGCCATGTCTTACTAGATGTGTACTTGTTCCATTTCCATATTTAGCTGATGGATTCAAATCTCGGAGGACTTCACAAAACAGCTGGATTTACAACTGTAAACGATCTATTTTACGTTTTTTATTTGCAGAATCATTTTTACTTTACCATTTTTACCATTTTTATTGGTGATTTACTAACACCACTGTGTACTGTAGGTTGTCACAAAACAGCTGGATTTATACTGAGAATAAATTCCACATAGGTCTGCGGCATCAAGTCATTAGGTGACTGTTGAAGGCAATATGTTGCACTGGATTTTATTTTGAAAAATCCGATTTAAGAAGCCTGAGTACAAATGCACACCACAGTTTAGATTTCCACTATTGTTTTCAATCTGAAAACCATGTGTGCTTTTCTTTCCACTTCCTAGTATGTCCTATTTTGTGTTGGTGTATCCTATAAAATCCCCATAAAATTACAAAGATCTTTGTAGCTGTTACGACAAAATGCGAAACTGTTCCATGGGGCAGTACAATGTAACTTTTTTTAGTTAAAACAGAAAGCAAAACCAGCATCAAATCTGTTTGATTTAAAATTAGTTTATTGTTCAGTTTCCCTAAGTTCCTAGTGTTTGTATTGTATCCACAGCATGTATGGGGCTGGTGATCCTTTCTGTTGGTACCAAGCACAGAACCTATAAATGTCTCTAAGCTGACTTTTCCTTCACTGCTTAAACATAAACATCTTCACATGGCATTTTGCAGCTTTTTAGGAGCTGGAATTTCTAACTGTGTTTGTGAGTGAATTTACTTCCAGTACGATTACAGCATGCAAAACAGCATGAAAAGACTCAACTCAACTTTGTTCTGGCTCTGCAAAACCAGAAAAAAGACGTAATTTTGTTACGTCTTGTGAGCCCTGCAATACAGTACTAACACCACTGTGTACTGTAGGTTGTGTAATTAAAGATATATGTACAGATCAATAAGATTGAAATTAAAAGGCACTAACCTAAACAGTTTGAATGTACTTTAAAGGCTTATTCATTTTTACTATATCAGGTAATTGCATTGAAAATGTGGAGGCATTTTATGCACAAAGTTCAACTCATCTGTCTTAGGAATGATATTGTATCATAAAAAAGGGACTGATATCATTCAATTACACTGTGGTGGATTGGATCATTAACTTCAGGAAATGCTGTCAATTAATTCCACATTCAGAATGGATTGCTACAGCCAGTAAATGTAAGGTTTTTAAACAGAAAGAGAAATACAAGAAAAAGAAAGAAAAAACACAATTAACTTGAAAAATGTGGGAAAGATTTACTCATCATCTGATCAACTTGGTCAAACCTTCATGACTTCATGGCTCAGTACATCTGTCACTGTAATCTGCTCTCAATGAATTCATTTGATTTTCAACCATTCTTCATTCTGCTTTACTTCATAAACAACTATGTGGTTATGTGTTAAATATATTTAAGGTACTATTTAAGCAATTTTCTGCTTTTTTTACTCTAAATTATATGTATTTATTTAACACAAACTGACTAAAACCACAATTTTGAAAAAACACACAATTTTGCTGCATATGCACCTTTTCAGTTACAGGTACATCTCACAAAATTAGAATAACGTGAAAAAGTTCAATGTTTTTTGTCTGTGTTTCTTTGTTATACAATAATTGAATAATTATGTATCCAATGCACATGAAGTAAACAATTTCAAGCCTTTGTTTCTTGTAATTTTGATGATCATGGTTTACAGATAATAAAAATCTAAAATTCAGTGTCTGATTTTTTTTTCCAGTGTCAAGTAAAATATTTGAAGAGAAATACTTATATTGTTCCACAATTGGGGGAATTCAAAGATGTCAGGGGCAAAAACAAGTAGACAAAAGACTTCCACGCAAAATTTATTAATATGAAAAAAACTTTGATTTAAAGTTAAGCTGAACAGCAGAAGAGAAAGACTCATCAGACGGGGGAAAATATTGTGCTATTATTAGAAGGTGATAAGCAATCCACGTCAATATGAAACAAAGGAAAACAACAAGTGATTACAGAATGATGTGAAATACTGCAATATACATGAGTGTACAAACAAACACTCCCTAAGAAGCTAAAAGTGTGCAAATAGACAGTCGCATTTGAGAGACAAGAACCTGTGCAACCCATCCATCCTGATGTCTATCTCCAGCTGTCAATGGGCGAGAGGCGGTGTACACCCTGGACAGGTCACCAGTCTGCTGCAGGGCATCCTGTGCAACCAGTAGCATGTTTGTAAACTCTTATTGAGTTTGTTGCGGCCAGCAGAAATTATAAAGTTTAACAGCAGGTGGGAGGAAGGATCTGCGGAAGCGCTCCTTTGAGCATCTAGGATGCAGCTCTCCAACTCTGTAACAAATCCCTGCATGGGGGGAGACACTGTCCATCATTATTTTATTTTTTTTACTTTTTGTCTCCCACACCCTACACTGGGTCCAGGGGGGTTCCTCTCAGCTACAGATCAGCTGCTCCTCCAACACATCACACCATATAAGATGGCTGACGGTACCACAGAGTCTTCAGGAGGATCCCTCACACTCCCAGAGGCCTCCGTCTCCTCAGCAGGTAAGCAGGTAATTTGTCTGAATAACATTTACTCAAATTGAAGAGAATATTTTACAGTGGGACCAAATATTTTCTGTCTCTGAGTAAATTTTCTTCAATTTGAGTAAATTATACTCAGACAAATTTACTGTGATAGAGTCTGCTTTGATCGTTCCGGTAAAGAGCATCAGTGCTGTGAGTCCAGGCAGTTCATTGTTAAGCTGAACACCCCGGTACTTATAAACGTTTACTATCTCTAAATCCGTTCTCTGGATGTTGACCAGTGTCATTTAGGTGGGTCTTTGTCAGTGAAAGTCCACTACCACCTCCTTTGTTTTCCCTGCATTTAATATGAGATGGTTCTCCAAGCACCAATCTACAAAGCTATGTATCCACTGTCTATACATCTCTGACTATAGTAGAGTCATCAGAGAACTTCTGAAGGTGGAAACCTAGGGAGTTTATGGATAAGAGGGAGCTGATAAGGTTTCATGCTAACAGCTTGCAGCTCCCTATTCTTACTGCAGAGTGTCTCCTTTGAGTGAAACATGTCCATAGTTGTGCCATCTGTCATTTACAAACACAGCAAGACCCCCTCCTCCTCTCTTCTTACCGCTGTAATTTGTTCTGTCGCACCTGAACACATGAAAGAGGGCCATGTTTACATTGGCATCTGGAATTAGCTCTGTTATTCAAGTCTCGGTTAAGCCGCTCTCTGTGTAAGTCTGCTTATGTCAGGTTAAAGCTCCACTTTGTTTGTGAGGGACCCTGCACCTCCTATGATGATGGATGGGTGTGTACCTTCTTCTCCAGCTATGTTGGCTTCTCTTGGCCAATCACCCCAGTCTCCTTCTCCTTATCTCACTGGGGATTCCAGGCCGATGGACAGTGACGATATCAGGTCTATTATAGTTATTATTAGCAGCAGCAGATCCCTGGTGTAAACACAAGCCACATACTGCCTGTCTGGTTTCCGAGTACAAATGTTGAATAAAGCAGAAAAATGAGAAACAAATTTGACCACAAGAAGTTTAGTTCCATGTTGTGAGTGAAAAAAGCAAAATGACAGGGAACACACTATTATAAGTAGATATAAAGAAAGAAAAAAAAAAGATATAGAGCTACTGTCACTTAGCGACCAGCTTGCGCAGCGGGGGGAAATTACGTAAAATAAAACAAATCTCAGACTTCTGGGGGGGCATTGATTCATTTCTATGCACTCAATACTTGGTTGGGTCTCCTTTTGAATGAATTACTGCATCAGTGTGGCATGGCATGGAGGCAATCAGCTTGTGGTTCTGCTGAGATGTATAGGAAACCTGGGTTGCTTTGATAGTGGCCTTCAAGACATCTGCATTGTTGGTTCTGGTGTCTGTCATCTTCATCCTGACAATACTCCACAGATTTTCTATTGAGTTCAGATCCGGCACCGTTTGCTCGCCAATCAAGCACAGTACCATCATGGTCATTGAACTAGCATTTAGTACCTTTGGCAGTGTGGGCTGGTACCTACTTCAGCTGGAATGTTAAATCAGCCTCTCCATGAAGCTTGTCAGCAGAGAGAAGCATTAAGTATTGTAAAAGGTTCCTGGTAGATGGCTGCATTAACCGGACTTCAGAAAACCCAGTGGACCAGAACCAGCAGATGACATGGCACCCCAAATCATCACCCAATGTGGAAGCTTCACCCTGAACTTCAAGCAATGGGGATTCTGTGCCTCTCCACTCTTCCTTCAGACTCTGGGACCATGATTTCTGAATGAAATAAAAACTTTGTTTTCATTTTAAAAGAGGACCTTGGACCACTGAGCAACAGTCCATTTCTTTTTTCCCTCAGCCAACCAGGGAAAATACGTCTGATGTTTTCTCCAGTTCAGAAGTGGCTTGACACAAGGAAAGCAACATTTGTGGCCCATGTGGGGGATTGTTCTGTGTATAGTAGATATTGATGTGCTTTCTCATTCCAATCCTTGAGAAGCTCACTCAAATTTTTAAATTGATTTTCATAACAGTCCTTTCAAGCCTACCATTATGCCTGTTGCTTGAGCACTCATTCCTACCATACATTTTCCTTCATCTCAAATTTCTATGAATATGCTTCGATACAGTACTCTAACAATGACCCGCTTCTTTAGTAATAATCTTTTGTGGCTTCCACTCATGGAGTGTGTTGACTAATGTCTTCATGACATTTGTCAAGTCAGCAGTCTTGATCATTATTGTGTAGGCGATATTATGGCCATTTCATGACATTTATACAAAAAACGTTATTTAAAACAATGATGTTAAGTAATATTATACTTTCAGAGACGTGACTATGTTTTCATAATCGGTAAGCTACAAGAAACAAGCTTGAGATATTTCACTCCACGTGTAATGAATCTATTTAATACTGTAGGTGAATTTAAATTTCTGAAATGGGTGACAGCACATATTAAACATTTTATATTTTTATTGTTTGAGATGTACCTGTACACAAACTGCAATAAACTGATTATTTTCGTTCACTTCTCTGCTAAGGACATATATTCCCCAACTCAAGGTAGGATTCAACCTTTTCCCAGTTATGAACTATGATCTTGGTTTAATCTATGGTGGATGATTGGGTTACTGGAGTCCAACAGTCCAGCCAACACCTATAAGTATAGATCAGGACCCAAAGGGCTAAAATTAACTTTGGCCACACAAAGTTTCAAGAGGTCAGCTGGATTTCTGGATTGTAGAGGATTTGTGTTGAAGTGAATGCTAATAGATGCTTAAAAATAATAATTGTAATTGTTTATTTTGTATGTGTGGATGAATGTTTGTAACTGACATGTAACCCTGCTGCCTGTTTTGGTCACAACACTCTTGAAAAAAAGACATCCTGGGTAAATTAAGGTTAAATAAAATAAATTAAAAAATGCAAAGAATAGAAGCCTGGATGCCTTGAGTTGGAGATAATTAATGCCAATTGGATGCCCTGCTTCAGATGGCTAGCATTGGGGATAATGCTTATTGAAATTCTTTATTGGCACAATTTACCGAGAGATCTCTTTTGTACTTGCAAATCAATCTTTAGAACCATGCTGACCTGCTTGAGAAGGTGTGTGCTCCTGTAAAAAGGATTTACAGTTGTAATTCAGGTTTGTAAACTTGTGTCTTTAAAAAAATGTTTTTATCTGCGATTCAGTTTCATGGCATTCTTCAAATTCTGATTACATAAAGACAATCCAATTATTCATGTAAAACTCATCTGCACCTCCTCAGTGTGAATCTCAAGTTACAACAACAAAAATCTTGTGAAGTTTAGCAGGATATTTCTTCTTCAACCTGAAACCGTGACATTTCATGGGAACCAGTCGGAACAAAGTTTGTCACATTGTTTAATGGATTTACAGCATATCTAAGGATGGCAAAAGTAAGCACGTATGTCCATTGGCGCCAAAAATAATTCAACTCCTTGGCAGATTTAGATATAAATCAACTATTTACTTGTACAAACATGTTTCTTCTGACCACAACTAATGATGTTCTAGAATGGCCCAGCAAGAGTCACAACTTTAATCTAAAAGAAATGATGTAGAGGGAACTAAAAATTAAGGTCTAAGAGTCTGAAGGAAGACTCTTAGACAAGAATTACTCCAGTTTCTTGAGCTAGAGTGTACATTCCCAGTCAGTGATGACTTAGGGAGTCATGTCATCTGCTGTTGGTTCACTATTATCAAGTCCAGAATCACCTGTCTACCATATAGTATATATAGGCAATGTCAAGATGAATATTAGAGACACCTATGGAGACAACTTGAAGGCCTCTATTGAATAAACTTGGGCTTCCTTAACACCTCAGCAGAGCCACAGTCTTTTCACTTCCATCCCAGGCTGCACTGATGCAGTAATTCATGCAAAAATAGCTCTGGTGAGATATTGAGTGCGTACTATACTATTTTTACATTTCTGTAGCATTAAATATATATTTTTACTGGTAATATGTGTATTCTAATTTTCTCCAAACTAAGTGTTGTTGTTGTTTCTTTGACTGTAGACCATGATCATCTTAATTATCAGACATAAACATTTAAAATATGTCACTCTATACCTAAGGGATCTGTGTAATTTAAATGTTTCAGTTTGAACTAGATTTTTTAGTTTATTTGTGATGTAATAATGAGATTTAAGATCTGAATTTGAAGATTGATTACTAATCACTATTTTGTTTGCTTATAAATTGGCAAATAATTTTTTTGTAAGGTTGTTTTTGGGAGGGTTTTCATGTTCCGTGGTGAATGTGGAGCTAAACTCTAAGAGTAGGCAACTTTGGTTGCTTTCTAGCAGTATCTATGGTATTCTTCTAGAGCCATACTGGAATAGAAGTACTATATAAATTCCTTAAGAGTGTAGTTTTTTTTTTTCCATTCTGGAACGGTATTCCTCCTACTTTCTCATCTAAATTTCTTGTTGAACTGTTCAAAAGCTAAGCATGATGTGATGCATAAATTGATCTATCAGTGCCATTCATCTTTTTTTTTCTATGCATTTTCAATTTTAGCATAAAACTTGGGCTCAGCAGACACACACACACAACATACAAAAACATCACAGCTGTGCAGCAATGCCAAAAATCCCTGTTGCGAAAGGGATGAATATAAAAAAACTTTTTCTCTCTAGTCGTAAGGTTTGATCCGCTCCCTTCAAGATATGGCATCCTTATACACCCTTTGAGCCACAATTTGAGCAGACGTTAACAAGCAGTAATTTGGATTTTGTTTTGCCAATTTTCCTTTAACAAAAGGCTCATTTAAAATACATTTAAATGGCTGGTAAGCAGGGCTCTTTAATCTGTGAATTTATAAAAGTAGTCATTCTTGAGAGTCTTCCATGTAGTTGTTTCATCTTGCAACCGTTGTCACACTGTTTCCTGTCTTGTATGCTGACTTTTTGGAAAACGCCTGATAAGTGGGCCAAAATGTTAGGAAACTTCCACCACTTTGTGGGACATCAACTCATGCTTTGTCTTTAACCAAACACGATGGTATAAGTTTCAGTTTTGGATTCAAACATCCTTACCTCCCCATTTAATAAAGTATCAGTTTAGCATGGTGTGAGATTAAGCAATGGTATAATTGGTCATTGCTGCAGCATTTGATTCACAGGTTGTGAATACACGACATTCTGAAAGCTGTAGTTTTCGTGTGCCGAGGTCTATCGTCATGTCTAAAAAAATCTGTGTCACCCTGGTTTTTTTGGTTATCAACTAGCTTATGCTACAATCTTAAGTGTGTGGGGAGGTGATTGTTATTGTTCTACGCCGTTACGGCTTCCAACACCATTAAAACATAAGGTTGATAAAAATAGTAGGACCCTAAAGCACTTTACACTGCTTTTAGTCAGTCACCTATTAATTCACACATTTACACGCTGACGGCAGCTGTGGCTAGCTACGTAGCTACAGCTAGCTACAGCTACGTAGCTAGCCACAAACCGGCAAACCACTGGTCACAGGACAGACTCTTAGCTCCCTGACACACTGGCCCCTATGCAATATAGCGAGGAGGCATAGTACTTTCTCACTAAATACACTATACTTGCACTATGAGTAGTACATTCCATGCTTAATAGCAGTACTCAGTCTCCAGTTACACTAAGGTGATGCCTGTATATTTTCTCTGATAAAATCAGTCCCCAACCTTTTGCCAATGCTCCTTCCTCATTAGTAATGTTTATTTAACCTGAACTCACATTTGATCTGGAGAGGTTTTGCAGGATTTCTTGTCTGCCGTGAAGGAGATTTGTTTACGTGTTGTGTGTTGTGCTCGCCGTTTCGCTGTTCAGCACTCACTCTAGGACCAAACCTGTCATATCTACGATCATTTCATTGCCATGTGTGGGATCACTCCGGTTTTGAAAAATCAACCGACAATTTTAAAATCTTGCGAGGGGAACCAGGAACAACGTTATTTTGAAAGGACAGCTGACATGCCTATGGTCAGTTAAGCAATAGAGCTCAGTTCCAGCTAACCAACTAAAGCCGCTGGTTAGGCTCACTACTTCAAAACCCATTCTTGTGTTTGTGTTGCTCAACAGCAGTGGAAGGCTAACCTGATGCCGCCAGATAGATTTGGATTCGCATATCCATCTGGAAACCTTCCGTCGAAGTAATTTTGGGAAGGGGCGAAAATACTGGTTAGCTGATTGGCCTATGTTGGTGATAGACAAGCCAAATAAACCAATCAGATCAACGAAGCATATGACGTAGTCGAAAACACAACCACAAGCCAAGCTACTCTTGCTGCTGCAGGTAAAGGCTCGTTAGCTCAGCAAAGAAATACTCTGTAATTCCGATAAAACTTGCTCGATAGCCACGCTAACGCTAGTTTCATCGGCTGAAGCCGCCATGTTCTTTAGACTGAACTGTCGCGCTTCTCGTTGCGTCACACCTCAACCCGCCTCAAAGCCAACGCTGATTGGACGTACGTTTGGTGAACGGCTCCAAATTTTCTATAACGGAGAGTAGCCAGACTGATCTGCGAGTGAAACCTTGAAAGCTCGCGAGATCAGGATGGTCTCACGAGGCTAGTGGAAGGCTGCAGCGGCCTGAATATGAACATAGTGCAGCACACAACCCAACATGCCGTCCTGCTCCTTGCCCCACGTTAACACAAAGCTCTCTGTCACCTCTCACGATCCATCAGAAATATTTCACCCTTTTCGCTGACAGTGCTGTTAAATCTATCTTACCACTTGTGACTGAAGTAGAATTCAGTTCTTGATGCTTCTTAATATATTTAACAGAAAGTAAACATATTTCTAAATAACCGTCATGAGCATATGAAACAGCTGATTCGAACTTTAAAGAGAGCAATCCCCCAACACTCATCCTGGGATCTCTCTCTCTTTCCTTAAGTGTTTGTGTGCCCATTCAAGACAACAAAAATAAAGATCATAATGCCTGTAATTCTCAATATGCTATTTTAGCAGCAGGAATGTTAAAACTGTATTTTGTTTTTGCATTAAGTAAAAGCATTTTTATCTTGTACGCGTGTGATTGAAGGTTTTGCCGCTTATACGGTGATCCCGGGGTTTAGTCGTCCTTTTGGTTATGTTGTTAAACAGGAGTTGTAAATCAAGGAAGGCAGTGGCCTCCCTTTAGATATTGTCTGTATGAATTCAACAAACCTTATCTTAAATGATATTAATGCTGTGTGGGTGAAGAATAGCCTTTTGACATCCTCCTTATTTTCATTTGGCACATCGCGCGGCTATTTCTTATTTAACCACTGTTCAGACATCAGAGGGACTTTTTTTCTGCAGAGAATTCCTTATTTGCCCTCACTGACACTTCAACTCATTCTTCACATCTCTCTCTAGAAGAAAAATAGAAACAGTGATGTGAGAAATCCCCAGCCGCTCGGAGAGTGTAATAATCTCTTTTTCGCATTCTTCGATTCCTAACGCCTTCCCCATAAAACAAATTATGATAATCCATTGATGTTTTTTCAAATCCACATGAGGGCAGCCAAACATGATTTTTCTTCCCCATACTGTGTATGTGTGTTTGGAAGCACAACAGCAATGTACTCTGTTATAATTACTTCAAGCGTGCTTTCATTCACATACTTTAGCAGTCCTTTGGATTTTGGATTACCATACCACTGCAGAGATTTCAAAGCTCCCATAATTCAAAAATCCTTGGATCCAGCGCCTGAATTCCTTATAGCACAAGATGAACACATGCTAATCTGCTTTGATGTTCGAGGGGTGTATGTACATATGTATGGCTCACACAGCAGACCATCGTCTTGCAGTCAGAAGCTGGCAAAATCAACATATGTGGCAATTGTCTGGTAATAATGCTGCAGCTTGCAACCTATTCTGACTGGAGTCTGTTGTGTGAAGGCCTCGCAGGTTTGTTAGGGAAAATTACTGAACAAAAAGCCCCATGGAGCACATCAGACAGGTCAAGGATAAGGATAAGGCTGTGGAGAAGAATAAAGCTGTCTTAAAACTGTGGTTGATGCGGACCCAGATTGCGAAAGGATTGAGGTAGACGTACGCTACTGCTCAAACGTTTGGGGTCACCTATAAAATGTCATGTTTTTCCAAGAAAGCTCATATTTGTTTAATCAAATGAGGTGCAAGATTAATACAAAATACAGTCAAGGCATTGACAAGGTTAGAAATAATTGTTTGGGCTTGTAATAATAATTTTGTCCTTCAAACTTTGCATTCATTCAAAGAGTCCTCTTTGGTGAATTCCAGCTGTGACTTAGATGAGGAAATGTCTCCCCATGCTTCCTGAAACCCACTCCCACAAGTTGGGTTGGCTTGATGGGCACATCTTACGCAGCATACGGTCAACCCGCTCCCAAAACAGCGCAACAAAGATCTGGTGACTGAGCTGGCCACTCCATTATAGACAGAATACCTTAATCATAACATCTACACTGTATCTCTGATTAATTTAATGTTATTTTAATTGAAGAAAATTGTGCTTTTTTATATAAAAAAATACAAGGACATTTGTAAGTGACCTGAAACTGTTGAGGGGCAGTGTGTGTTGAAGAATAGATTTTAATAAAGAAACAAAAGCTGACAGGAAAAAGGCAACTCAAAGGAGCCAGAGTGAAAACAGGAGAATCCAGCTACAGAGAAACAGAACGGGAGAACTTAAATACTGCTGGGAAGTGATCAACTAAACACTGATCACCTGCAGGAAGATTCAACGCCGGCAGCTGAGGGAGGCACAAAACAGAGAAATTAAACATAAACACATAAGAACAAAACACATACATCTATGGATCATGACAAAAGCAGAGTTAGGGTATGAATATGTTTCAAGCATTGAACACCTTTCCAGAGCCCTGTTCCCTCCATCATCTGAAAATGGAAAGAGTATGGCACAGCTGCAAACCTACAGAGCTCAGATGGGAGAATCTATCGAATGGTAAAACTACACTCAGTCTGCCTTTCATGGAAGATTGGCAAGAAGAAAGCCATTACTGAAAAAAAACTAGACACCAGAAGTCCCATTTGCAGCCATGTAGAGGACACATCTGGTCGGATAAAACCAAACTTAAACTCCAGGCCCTGCAAATTACCCTGAACATGCTGTGCTCACAATGAAACATGGTGGGGGCAGCCCCATAAGCTTCTCCTCAGCAAGGACATGGAGTCTGGTCAGAGTTGATGAGCAGACGGACAGAACCGAACACATATGACCTGTTAGAAAACCTGTCAGGCACTGAAAAAGACTTGTTAATGACAGAGGTTTGCCATCCATCAGCACAGAAACCCTGACCATGAAGCTCAAAGCAACCATGGAGCGGTTTGGATCAAAGCAGAGATGCTCACAGGTCATTCTTTCCAAGTCCAACCACATGTGCTCATGACTGCAGAGCTGGACTTGAAAAAGCCTCAAGTCCTTTGCCCCAATTCAGGGTTAATTCTCTGGCGACTGAAATAATCTCTGTTGTCATTATGCTTTATCAAAACAGGTCTCTCTTGAAGATGATATGTTGGATCTCAATAAGAATACCTTTATATATATCTATACAGACAGACAGACAGACAGACAGACAGACAGACAGACAGACAGACAGACAGACAGACAGACAGATAGATAGATAGACAGATAGATAGATAGATAGATAGATAGATAGATAGATAGATAGATAGATAGATAGATAGATAGATAGATAGATAGATAGATAGATAGATAGATAGATAGATAGATAGATAGATAGATAGATAGATAGATAGATAGATAGATAGATAGATAGATAGATAGATAGACAGATAGACAGACAGACAGACATTCTCTAACCCTACATTGATGTAGTTTAGGACTCCAAACCTGTACTGTTTGTCCTGAAGCATCAATTCTCACATGAACATTCAATAATTATCTATCAGTCTTTAAATATTAAACAACAGTTATCTTTTGTCTACTTACATTTAATGTACTGTTCATAAAACTCCTAAAGACTGATTTGTATTATTTAAAAAAAAATACCAAATGTAATATTTACCCCATTAGAAATTGTCTTTTATGCTCCAAGAAACATGTTACAAAGAGATTATACCAGTTAATGTTGAATTTATGATTGAATCAAACAAAGTGTGTTTGTCTTTGAAACAACAATAATGTCAATAATGTTAATAATGTCCACTCCTTCGCATGCATTGTCCTAAATCAGGTTTGGATGATAAGTTCTAAGTTTTACAGGTATGGTGGCCAATCTTCCTTCGACTTCGAGTTCCGGGGGAATTAACTTATCTCTTGGTTGTCCCACATGCCATTCAGTTACTCTCAATCCAATCTTACTTGGTTTGAGCTATATTTGCAAAGAAAAAAATGAAAAAAAATCAGTTCTGTCTGTCTGTGTCTAAAGCTACTAGAAACATGCTGTACCTCAAAAGACTTCAGTGTGGGGTGGTTTTACAATGTATTGCCAAAGGGAGCCTAGATTAAATGTCTAATACACTTTTCAGATTTGCTTGACAAACAAATTTCTAAATGTAAAAGTCATGTATAACTTTCCCACCGTTTCATAATTATGCTCTATGTTTGCTTATTACTATGTATGAACACAACATATCTAGGGCAGGGGGATATGCATCTCTATTTGGTCTTAGCTCAGGCTCTCAGTAACAACACTGTTTGCCCTAACGTACAGCTGGGCTCTATATGGATGGGCTGCAGACGGCCCTGTTAATACTTTTCTTGTGAGTGGCCCTGCCGCTGCGCCACAAAGGTAATATGTCACAGTCCAGGTCCCCCTGGCTGTGCGGTCTGTCTCTCCACCACTCTGCGCCACTCCATCAAGTCGTCCCTCTACACACAGCAGCCTCCAGGGGAGACGCCTGCCCAGGAGAGTCCACAGTCTTTAGGTAATGCTAGATAGAGATATAGGACCACAGTGGCATGCAGGTATGTGTGTGCCTTAGAGGAATGAAAGAAAGCAAATGGTTAAGCTGTGATGCTTTGATAATGTCTGTGCAGCTAGAACATATTCGTGGTTAAAGAAGCCACTTCATGCAAACTAATTCATCTGTTCAAGACATGGATTTTGGCTGTAGTGTCAAAAATTAATCAAATGAATAGTTATCACGGCTACTCACACTCAACACATTTTATCTTGCTTGTGTTTTGTCTTTTCTAATGTTTGCCTAGCCGGAAGGTCTCTGTGCGTCTGAATGCTGCAATTAATCACTCTGATCTGGAACCAGTGACATTTGGAAGTTCACTCACACCCTTGTATGTTCTGACATTGATAAACTATCACTTTTAGATACTTAAATACACAGGAATATGTCATGTCCTCATTATGTCACAACAGTGATTATACTACATGTTGAAGTTTTGACAGCGTGTTTCTCAAAGAGCTGTAGATGTAATTTAAACAACGCACACTCTGGCTATATTAAAGACAAA
This sequence comes from Fundulus heteroclitus, assembly GCF_011125445.2. Classification (NCBI taxonomy): domain Eukaryota; kingdom Metazoa; phylum Chordata; class Actinopteri; order Cyprinodontiformes; family Fundulidae; genus Fundulus; species Fundulus heteroclitus. Next base: position 22,703,854 of record NC_046364.1, on the reverse strand, counting down.
TTTAGCTTCACTATGAAAATAGCTATTTATATTATTAATGGTCTATGATGTAACACATATTCAACTTAAACATGAAATACACATTTTAAAATGTATAAAATCCTTTTAATGTTTAATACATGAACTGCATAGTAGAGCTGTCATTACCAATTATTTTAGTAACTGGGTATCCTATTGATTATTCTGACTATTAATTGGCTAATGGGATAAAATAAATGGGCCCATTCTGCAGTTTTTTTCACTTTATTATTTGGGTTTATTGTTTAAGTAAAACAAATACATGAAAAAATACAAATAAACATTTAAATTCATTTGAATAAAATGACAAGGATGCATCTGCAGCTAGAAAAAGGTTCCACCATTAATATGTTAGTGACCAGGTCAGGCTTTTTCCATATGTGGTCCTGAATCCAACTGGTATCTGGAGGTCACATTTTGTAAAACATTGCGTAGGATCCATACCAAACGTGTATGTACACCAAAAAAATCAGACTTATAAAACCATGTGCACACACACCAGCATGTAATTTCCCTTTATGGATCACAGCTGTACCTGAACGTTTGTGTATAGCGTTCTTATTTTGGTGCTCTGTTGGTTGTGTTAAAGACTTTGGTAATGTTTGTTTACTGCACTTTTCAGTAGCTACGTTTACATGCACACACTTTCACGATCGGATTAAAGTTTATTTGGATTAAATAAATGGGTTGTACCTTTTCTATGGGCACACAATTAATTAATCCAAGCATAATATGGATTTATAAGCACCTGGCTTCATTCGGAATATAACCACTCTGACATGCGTTTACGTCAGGCGCACATGCACACTCGGGTCTGTTTGCCATTCGTAATAATTGGAGCCTGACAAGTGTTTACCTGCAAATTGATCAGATTATCAGTCGGCATAAACAACCCCTCTCATTCAGAATAGAATCTTATTCTGATTGAGCTTGTTTACATGACACATTTTATTCTTTCAACAAACTTAACTGTACTGTGTAGTTTCTTGTAGGTAGTTGTTGCATTGAGTCTAGTTACTTCTATTGTGTCTTAATGGTCTGATCAGCCAGTGTATGCATACCCTTGTGTATCACTTCTTTGTTAAGTCAGTTATGCTTTGTTTGGGCAGGCAGTCAGTCAGTTGGTTGGTTCACATTTTTAGCCTGAGTTAAGTATCGTTTCTTTGACCTCTTTTATAAGATAAGCATTTTTTTTTTGTAAATTTAATTCTGGATTAAAATTAAAAAAATACTATTTTTCTAATAATTCCTGTGACTCCTCATGTTGTTTTTGACTCGATCCATCACAGTTCACCTGACTTTATTTTCTATTGACAGGGATAAAAGAGACAAAAAGATGGAGACTCACAAAAGGATAAGAGTAGATCACCAAAACATAAATGATTTGGTTTAGACGTTTTAAAAATACATAATGTGGCCTTGAAATTATTTATAGATAAACGATGGAACACAAAAGGCAATGTAAGATGTGTACAGTGGGTAAATTCCCTTTTCAGCTGTGCTACAAACAACAGCCATGTTATTTAGAAACTGGCTGTTCGGACCTTAAGGAGTTTAAGACATGCAGCCACTAAGATGTGAAGTACTGAAACTCTTATTTTTTTTTTTTTTTTTTTTTTAGCAGAGAAGAGTTTTCTGCCCTACTCAGTTAATAATGGAAATGTTTATTATTGTCTGGGTGTTGTGGATTACTGCACACTGCAAAAGGCTTATGTTTCTTTCAGCTCACTGTGCTGGCCTGACTTATCTGCACCAGAAAAGTAACATTGTGCATTTTTCCTCGTATGTTTCTGCTGGCAAACTATATTCAGATGAATTCTAAATATTCATTGATTTCATTATAAAATTTGTGAGTCAGCAATTTTAATATTAAATACATCTGAGCAAACCAAACACCTGAAGGGATGTGAATCTTGCCTCCAGGATTCCACGTGAGAGTTTACCTTCAAATGCAAAATATGTTCACTACTATAGCAGTTTGCTGATGCTCATTGAGCCTTTAGCAATTATAATATTCTTTCTTGGTTTATAATGTGACCTGTGTTGAAAGGGAAGAGGTACAATGGCTTACTGGTAGTAAACTACTGACATTAGGCCTGAGAATCAAGCAAGTCACTGAAGTAATGTAATTATTACATTTATTAAGCTTGTTAAACATGCAAAGGTTGGACTAGGTTAAATACTATTTGTTAATAGCTGTAGGTGCTTCAGGTTTAACATCTATGGCAGGACATGCTCCTTATAACAGGAGGCAAAAGTATGTGGTTATTGATACCTCACACTATCTTTTTTCAACTTAACTTTTGTCTTGTGGTGGGCTGTGTCAATTTTTGGAACCTGGAATATCTATATTATTTTCTTTTATTTGCTAAATATGACAATGATTATTTTTATATATTTCTTATTGCTTTCTTTAACATCAAATATCTATTGA